>NC_039365.1:120586192-120890045 GCF_003573695.1 Papaver somniferum | reverse complement strand
CACCCAACAGCAACAACCTCTTGGTTCAGCTGTATTCAAAATACAGAACCTATTTGGCTTAATATGTCACAAAGACAAAAATCTGAATTTGGGAGCGCCGAAGTCATTCTTTTTCTTTCTTGCCAGTTAGATGAATGTTGGTGTCCATGAGTGTGTCAGCTAGGATAGGGTTGAGCCGTTAAGGTGTCCACGTTCACTCATTTTACCGAAAGCCTGAGCCAAAAACTATATTTTTTCTACGTTTATGTCATTTCTTTATAAAATTCAAGAAATATAAAATTCATTGCCAAGTCTACTTGATGTTTTTTCATCTTATTCTGCGATCCATTCCTTTTGTTTATTCATTGGTGCAGAAAAAGAGTGGTAAACGAGAGGAGAATATTTTCAGAACTGGGTACCCCTCAATGCCCTCATACCTCCATCTCCACCTGTCTACTTGAAATTTTGAATGGCCCTGAATATGGAATGTTTACCAGAAAACATGAGTCTATTGATCTATTAAGACCTATGGGGTGTACTTGCTGCAGGTACCAGATTTGAGTAAACCCTAGTTCTATAGTTCACATTGGACATGGATAGAGTTCTCTCACGGTTATGAAGTTTGAAGGGGTGAATGTACCATAGGGAGAACTTATTTCTGCTCTTTAGGCCCTGCTTGGAATATATGGAAAACTTGTACCATACAGAAAAACGAAGTGATTTTAGAACTGCAAATTTCCATAATGATTTTCCTCTATTTTCCGGGCTAGCCGCAAATGTGTTGCAATTTTTTGAAGTAAACTACGGGTTTACCATGTAGCTGCAAATTGGTGAGCTTGCAAATCATCCCAAGGGGCTTATAAGATGGAAAACCATGTAGCTGCAAATTGGTGAGCCTGCAAATCATCCCAAGGGGCTTATAAGATGGAAAATGTTGATTGCTGATCCACCTGAAAGCCAAACTCGAATTTGCTGTCGGCCTTAGGTCATGATAAATGTCTCGGGATTGCTTAAAATGTTACAGAATCACAGCAACTGGTTTGAATACTACTACGGCATTGACACAGATACAAAGTTGAAATTCTGGCTGAACATACCATTGCATGTAAAACCCCAAAGAACATATACCAAAACCGAGCAAATCGAATTTAGTTCCTTCAACCTTTTTTATTCAACAATATCCACCAGATCAGGTGAACTGCAAACTACAAGGCAAAAGATTTACTATTAAATAAATATGATTTGCTAGTGAAACCAAATTTTCCTGTAACTAGCAATAAGTATCTGGCTCACTTTCCGGCATGCGCACCGTTACCCATTGGGTCACTTACACTTCATGAAGGACACATTTGTTTGATCATGTAAACACAGCATTAACAAAAATAAAAACAAAAGACAAACATCCGAATAGTATTCTTACTTTACGGAACAGGGAAAGCCATCAAAGATATAGCCAACCTGGGTGTGGAAGGTGGCTTAAGCAGATGCAACCTCCAGTAGTTCCCTATCTGCACGTTCCCTAATCCTCCTCTCTAACTCGGGTCTAAAATGCCTGATCAGGCCCTGAACTGGCCAAGCAGCAGCATCACCCAAAGCACAGATTGTGTGCCCTTCTATCTGTTTCGTGATCTCCTGCAGCATGTCAATCTCTTCCAGCTTTGCATCTCCAACCTTCAACCTTTCCATGACCATCCACAACCATCCTGTTCCCTCCCTACAGGGTGTGCACTGACCACAACTCTCGTGCTTGTAGAAGTACGAAAGCCTGGCAATAGCATCCACTACATCAGTTGATTTGTCCATGACAATCACCGCAGCAGTTCCCAACCCAGAAGTCACAGCCTTGAGTGCATCGTAATCCATCAAAACATCGTCACAGATGTGCTTGGGAAGCAATGGCACAGAAGAACCCCCTGGTATCACGGCAAGCAAATTATCCCACCCACCTCTGACTCCCCCACAGTGCCTCTCCAACAGTTCCTTTAATGGTATACTCATTTCCTCTTCAACAGTGCAAGGCTTATTCACGTGACCTGAGATGCAAAATAGCTTTGTCCCAGAATTGTTCTTTCTGCCAAAACTAGCAAACCATTCAGGTCCTCTTCTTAAGATGGTTGGAGAAACAGCCACTGTTTCCACATTGGTAACAGTTGTTGGGCAGCCATATAACCCAGCATTAGCTGGAAATGGAGGCTTCAATCTAGGTTTACCTTGTTTCCCTTCGAGACTTTCAAGAAGTGCAGTCTCTTCACCACAAATGTAAGCACCAGCACCATAGTGGATATGCACATCAAAGTCATAGCCAGAACCACATGCATTCTTCCCTAATAGTCCAGCTTTATAAGCTTCTTTTAAGGCCTTTTCGAGGTTCAAACGCTCATTTACATACTCTCCCCTTATGTAGATGTAAGCTGCGCTGGCCCTCATGCCTACTCCTGCAATAAGGCACCCTTCTAGTAGCTTGTGTGGATCATGCCTCATGATTTCTCTGTCCTTACACGTTCCTGGCTCACTCTCATCAGCGTTTACTACAAGATAGGAAGGACGCCCATCAGATACTTTTGGCATGAACGACCACTTAAGACCAGATGGAAAACCAGCACCTCCACGGCCACGAAGCCCTGACTTCTTCATTTCATTAATAATCCAGTCAGTTCCCTTGAGTACTAGGTCTTTGGTTCTGTGCCAATCACCACGCTTCATTGCACCTTTGAGGAAAGGGTCGTGCAATCCATAAAGGTTGGTGAAGATGCGGTCCTCATCTTTTAGTCCACCAAAGTGGGTTTTCTCAGGAGGCGGGGGTGGTGGTGGAGGTTGTGGAGTGGTTGCGGTAGTTGTTGCTTGAGCACTGAATGATCTGCAAACTGCATCCCACCTTCTAGTGCTTTGCCGTAATGGAGCTGCCGCCCTGTGCAGAGAGAGAATGTTCTTGATGGGTCCCTGCACAAAAATCATTGATTATGCCAACAACAAAGCTAACCCCTACCACTAATAGCACAAGTCAACAAAGTAAACAATATGAGAAAAACATATACCAAAACCTATGACAATACCATTTAAGAGAAACAAATGAACAGGGTTGAGTCGGGGAATTTAATGTCTTGAATCAGAGGATACCAAGAAGATCAAGGGTACTGAAAGATACAACTTTTGCAGAACGCCAACAGCTACATAGGTCAAAGTGAACTCATTTCTAGTGAGAGGACTCATCCATCTCAGATATTAAAAACCCAACGGCACACTAGGAATTGTTCAGCACATATGTCCCAGATTCGATTTCACATAGTTAGCAATCATAGTGCATTTTGGCTCTTCAATGTACTTGGTTTCACTGACAATGCACAATATAGCCAAGTTTGTCAATCGAAAGCAGGAAAATTATGAATCAACTGAGGCTGAAGGTAACCAAATCTTTTATCCGCCCTTCTAACTACGAGGTTATATATCTTCCATCTTATATGTTTAATTTTGGTCACTAGTACGGTTTCTCCTTCAAACTACAGAATTTGTTATGTTAAAATTTGTTTTAACAAGAATCACTACGAGACTGCCCTTACATCAAACAAGTCTAATCCAATCATATTCATATCAGTTACATACGAAATCAATCAGATACATCAATCACGATAAGTAAATTCAACTATACAAGTATTCAACCAGCATTTTTAGCTATGCCACTGATTCTTTAGGAATTATAGATTCTTATTAATCTATGGAAAAATAAAATCTTTGTTTCATGTATCCGAATCCCTATCTCACCAGACTTACGTATCCTTTGTAAGTACCATTTTCATAGATAAGGTTCAACTTTTAATCAAATTTATGCATTTAAATGAGAGTTGATGACAATAGGTCTAATAAACATGATTGCCAAGTTTTACAACAAAAAAGGTAGAAAAAATATTAACTATCAGAGGCTGGAGTAAAGGGACAAATACATTACCCACAGCCACGGGTTATGTATCAACCAACGTATACAGTGAGTTTTGGTTTCTAATGCGGTTTTCTCCTTACAAATTACAGTTTACTGTGTTGCTTGTAATTCAAACCTAATGTACCCACATTAGAATCAACAAACCAATGAATGAAAAAAGATAACAATACTTGGTTCCTTGAAAAAATCCACGCAGAACTTCAATCATATTCATTATCAGTTATAGATGATATATCAATCATGTTGTCCTCGCACAATCAAGTGGAGTAAACTCATCTATACAGGTATTCGCCCAGCTTAAAAATTGTAAAGCTACAGCACATGAATAACCCACACAAAAACACAGGGAAAAACAACACGGAAAAAGCGAAACCATGTAGTCTCATTACATTAAAAACAACATTTCTCAAATAGAAGATTTTTCAGCTACACTACTCATTATTTATGGATTACTATTAATCATTAAAATCAAAAACAAAATATCTTCCCGAACGTTCAAATCCCTAATCTCACCAGACTAACATAACCTTATAAGCTCCAAATTCTCAGTTTCAACATTTCATAGAGTATTAAGTGACGAAATTCTTAAATCATAACTCATGACATTAGATCTAACAAACCCTAAATTCAAACATTTCATGATGGATGATAAATGAAAATGAGCTGAAAAATGAAACCCTGGAATAAAATCAAATCAAAGAATGAAAAAATTAAGGAAAATATCACATACCATTAGACCTCTCAGAAGAGAGAGAAGAGGTGTGTGTAAAATCAAAAAGCTTCGTGGAGTTACCGAAATCCACAGATCAAAATGCGAGACAAGAAGAAGAAGAGGAAGAGAGAGAAACTTCTTCAGGGATTTCTACATAGAAAGGGGGTGTAAGTGAAACTTATGGTGTTTTTGAGGTGCGCGTCAGAGAGTTAGGTCAACAATACCTAACATTTGATTGGGTAGTAAGTTGACCCTCGCCGCAACATACCACTGGGGAGTGGGGAGTGGGGAAGGTAGTGAAATGCTGAAAGCTATGAACCTGTGAGCCCCGGGCGATCACAAGAGGAGGGGAACAAAAGGATTGTGCCATAAAATAATTCAAAGCTCACTTGTGTGTGATACAAGATGAGCAAAAAGAAATCAAGAAAACAGAAGATGCACCCAGGGCCGTCTTATAGTATTGGATGTTCTAGGCGAGCTCGAAACATGGGGCTTTTTATCCTCGTGTTTTTAGGGGCCACTCAAAAGGATTTAGGGGCCAACAATAAAACAAAAAAAGTCATCCAAAAGGAAAATGTAGCCAGCCCTTATCTCGCGTAATTCGTAATGGCGAAATTACCCTTATATATTCGGAGGATATGATAACATTGTTATCCTCCGATTGTAATCGGAAGCCAAAATATTACCCAGACTCCCGATTATAGTCGGTGCAGTATTAGAATGATTTCTGTTTCATTTTTTCCATTTCTTTTTCATTTTTGAGTTGTTAGAGTTATAGAGAAGAATGTGAAGGAAAAAAGGGAAAACCCATTTTATCACTACAAAAATGGATGGATATGAAGAAGAAGGTGAGAATCATGGCGAAGAACAAAATGTTGAGGGTTCACGACCGTTTAGATTAGACGATTTGGGGTATATGTTGAATGATCCAAACTTTTGTGGAGAGGAAAACCTAGACGACGCTTTCATGGAAGAAAATGGAGAATCGCCTGATATTGAAACACAGGTATTGTGTTAAGAAACTCAAATACTCGATTTTCATGCGTTTGTGTGCTTTTGTAAACAAGAAAAACCGATTATTGCATGCATTGAATGCCATGAACTACCCAGATTCGGTAGATAATTTCTCGAATAAACTTACGAATATAACACACTGAGTACCAAATATGTATATTCGGTAGTTCCAAGATAGTAGTTTACTGCCGAATATGAGAAAAAACCCCAAACTGGTTTTCCAAAAAAATCTACACTCGGTAGTTATGTAGAATTATTTACCCCCGAATGTCCCCAAAAACGAATTCCTCAAAAAATTCAAAACTCAATATTCTTATCCTTTACAATCGGTAATAGTTTAACATTATTTGACTGCCGAATATAACAGTGGCCTCAAAATAAAATTTCCGAAAACTTGAAAATCGGATGTTTATCGATTAAAGTTATCTCCCGGTTATTTATATTCGGCTGTTTTACTATATATTTTAGCTTCCGATTATATCATTTTTTGCACTCAGTAAACTGTGTACATTCATTTGCATAAATCGGGTGTTTTGGATAACCGATAGGATTCTGAATATAGTATATTCGACAGTTTGACTTATTTAATAACCTCCGATTATTGTATAATAATTTGTTGCTTTCATATGCAGACCATTGAAGAGTTTGTTGATGATTTCTATTTGAGGCCCGACACTTCCCTATACTATGCAAACGATTTGGTATACTCATTACTACTTTTTTTTTTCAAAATTTATATGTTAAATGGTTATGCTTATTAGATTTGTTTTGTTTTACGCACTTTTAGACATTTGGAAGTAAGAAGGAGGCAAAGGAATGGCTTATGAACAAGGCAAAAGATAACATGTGCGTGGTAGTTCAAAATAATCATGTTAGTGACACTCGATTTGAAATGATTTGCGAGCGAGGTGGGACGCGAAAGAGTCACGAGGGAAAGAATAGTAAGTACGTACGGAAGACGAATAGGAAATACCGAAGCAATACCAAGAAGATAGGATGCCCATTTAAGATTGTCTTCTATAAGCCCGATGGTATTAAAGGTAAAGAGTATAAAATGTATAAAGTTGATAACGGTTGTCACAACCATGATGATCCGTTGGATTTAATTGGACATGTAATGATTGCCAAGTTAAAACCACATCAAATGCAGACGGTGAGGTCTATGCGGATCCAAAAAGCGAGTGCGATCTTAAGTAAAATAAAGGCGGACAACCCCGACAACTTGTCTTCTTTGTCTACAATTAAGTCGGCCCTAGCTACGATCAAAAGGACTGAATGGGATGGTAGAACGGTCATCCAACAATCAGAGTGGTTAGCGGAGTTACACGGCTACACCTTGAGAAGGGAAGAAAATGATGGTATAGTGGTTCGTATTTTCTTGGCACATCCCGAAATGATCCAATTGGCTCAATGCTTTCATCAAATTTTGTTGATAGATGCTACTTATAAGACAAACAAGTATAACATGCCGTTGTTGAACATTGCTTGCCATACTTCGGACAAAAACACGTTTACGATTGCATGGGGTTTAATGGATCATGAGAACAATGTGAGTTTCATTTGGATGTTGGAGACGTTGAGGTCCATTTATAACGATGATAATTTTCCAAGGGTTATTGTAACGGATAACGATCAAGCCTTAATGCATGCAATAGCGGTAGTGTTTCCGGAAGCCCAAAACTTGCAATGTACGTGGCACATTCAATGCAATCTCAAAACCAATTGCCATCATCATTTCCAAGCTAAAAGACCAAGGAATGGTACTAAGAGGTCAAAGGAAGAGGATGAGCGCATTAGTAAATTAACCGTGGAAGAACGTAAGGAAGAGGATAGGCTATTTGAAGAAAAGTGGAAGGAGGATGGAATTATTTGGAAAATGTTCATGAAAGCATGGGACAAAATCGTTTGGTCGATGACCGAGGAAATTTAAGAATGTAACTTGAAGAAATTTGAGGATGAATACGGCACGGACTACCCAAAACCGGTTGAGTATTGTAAAAAACAATGGTTAACGATTAAGGAGAGGTTTGTGTTTGCATGGACATATGAATATCGTAACTTCAAGAACGAGGCGACAAGCATTGCGGAGGGGTCTCATGGTCGACTAAAGAAAATACTAATTGGTAGTCAAAATGGAGTTGTGTCGATCCAAGAAGCAATCCATGAATTCACCAATCGTGATCTCGTAAAGATTAGGAAATGTATGCAGTTTAGTGTACACCAATTCCCGATGGAACATATTAAGGAAACATTGCTTTTAAGGGGAGTTGTTCATAAAGTTTCAAGATGGGCAATAAATCGCATGATGAAACAATTGAAGTTATATAAAACTTATGATGACGAGAATACGGTTTGTGTTTGCAAGGATATGATAGGTATTGGACTCCCGTGTCGTCATAAGTTGGGTAGGTATGTTGAAGTGATTGACATCGATGATATTCACCCATTTTGGAAGCAATTAAATTTCACTCCGAACACCCCGGTAGTTGATGGTCCGTCTTTCTTTGAGTCGGAATTGTGTGCACGAATAGCCGAGCGTTACGCTACATCAAACGGCACCAAGAAGCAAATATTGATGCATAATTTGGAGGAAGCCCTTCACCCTTATTTAAGGGAGGTTGATGAACCTATTAAGCAAAAGAACACCGGTAGGCCGAACACCGAAGTGTCGAGGACCATCGAAAGAAAAGAGTTGAAGGAGTATTTGTCTAATAAAAGAATATTGTCTAGGCACGAGCGTTCGGAAGCCGAATTTGAAGATGAGCCGGAGGCTAAGAAAAGAGGTCGGCCAAAGATCTCTACAGAGCCTTCTCAAGTAAGTCAACCCAATGTTGTCGAAGAAGTTGTTGAGCAAATGAACGCCTCGCAACAAACCCAATCAATGGAAATTCTTACTATAAAAGAGGACAAAGGTACTCTTCGTTGCCCTAGAGATCTTAATGGAAGACCAAATCGATCCACATATACAATATACAAAGAGTATTTGGAACAACTCCCTCCACTTATCATTCCATTTGTTTTATCGACCGACGAGGTTGATGGGGATGGAAATTGTGGGTTTCACGTTGCTACGGAACAAATGGGTTACTTTAGAGAGGCGGATATCGAAGATGTCACCCAATGCCAATATTTAAGAAATAAGATGGCGGTATAACTAGTGAAGGACAAGGGTTTTTATATGGAGATGATGAGGCGAGGAGATAGATACGACAAAGAACAAGAGTTCAAAGACTTAGTTGCGCGTGTGAAGTGACAAAAGGGATTGAAGACAATCGGATCCAAGTATTGGATGACAATGCCTAAATTTGGATATCTCCTAGCGGACGTTTTGAATTGCGTGGTACATTTCTTTGTTCCTCCTATGTATGGACTTAGCATGACGTTTGCACCCACAAGAACGACTTGCGACGAGTCGGCTAAATATAAAAGAATCGTAATGGCATTTGTGAATGAAATGCATTTTATCGGTTTAAGAGTAAAGAAAGATTGTCCGTTACCTCCATTGAGTAAGTGGCACGATTACTTCCCGATGAACCATTGCAAGGATTGGGTGAAACAATATGAGTCCAACATGGTTGATTGGGATCGCGTTATGGACCACAACTTTCCCGCTGAGTTACTCGAATTGATCCCCTCGGATGATGACGATGTTTGATCTTTTTTTTTCGAACATGTAATTTGTACAAGTTTTTTGGAAACTTTTTTGTGAAGATATATGATTTAGTCGGTCGCAAATAATACAATGTTGTCTCCCGAATGTAGGAATCGGGCTCTTTGATACACGTTTTGATTACGAATATTAATCAGTAATCGGAACAACAGTATTATAACACTTCAATCCGATTAATCATATTCGGGAATTCCATATTTTATCAAACCGCCGATTAATATTAAAAATTTGAATTTACAACACTCAAACATCACATGTTATTCTTTTTTCCCAGTCCGAGATGCAACAATCAATGCGGCTTCGAAATGTAGAAACGACTCTCCTCTCCACTTGGAATAAGCATCTTGTGCCGCAAACCTGTCGTCTCTGTGCCTAGCAAGAATACGGTTGTACTCGGTGCACAATTTTATAACATGGTGCACCCTTGAAGAAACATGGGATGGTTCATAATTGTAGCGTGGCTTCTTGTACTTACCAACAAAAGGACCCAATGAAACGTTAATCCAAAATATACAATCGTCCTGCTGTTCTTTGGGTAGATCTTTCACAATGTAAAATTTTTTTATCCATTCGGTCTCTTCCTCAACTTGTTTTAATCTTTCTCTATGATGGAATTGTTCTTCACCTCGCTTCTTAGCCTTGATTTCCTCTTCCTCCTCCTTCGTTGCCACTAACGATGGTTTAATTTTTTTGGGTTGTTTGTTCCTTTTTTGTATTTCTTCTTCCATTGCTGCAATTGATGTAGTTGTTCGCTTGCATCTTCGAAGTATGTTGTCGATTGATGATGGACTTGCCATTGAAAATGTTTTTCATTCTGATTTTTTACTCAATAATAACTGAGAGGGGTTACCCTCCTTATATAGATTAGAGTTCCAACGGCTCTAATTTTTGAAAATATGGCCGTTGAGGTTTCTGAAAATATGGCCGTTGAGGTTTCGTACCAATGATGCACTACAATCGGTTGCTAACGATACACGTATTCCCTCCGAATAAAACATTCGGAGGATAATTTTTTTGTAAAGTTCCGAATGAACGATGGCCCAAAATCAGAATTCGGGAAAAACTGATACTTTTCAAATTTTGAACTTCAAATAATCGGAAGTTAACTCAGTTACCAGAACTTCCGAATATGGGGTGTCTAACCTTCTATATTGGCCCTTGGAACCACCTAGAGCCATGGCATGGTTTGTTTTGAACTTGTAATATTCGGAGGATAATTTTTTTTGTAAAGTTCCGAATGAACGATGGCCCAAAAATCAGAATTTGGGAAAAACTGATACTTTTCAAATTTTGAACTTTAAATAATCGGAAGTTAACTCAGTTACCAGAACTTCCGAATATGGGGTGTCTAACCTTCTATATTGGCCCTTGGAACCACCTAGAGCCATGGCATGGTTTGTTTTGAACTTTTAATATTCGGAGGATAATTTTTTTGTAAAGTTCCGAATGAACGATGGCCCAAAAATCAGAATTTGGGAAAAACTAATACTTTTCAAATTTTGAACTTCAAATAATCGGAAGTTAACTCAGTTACCAGAACTTCCGAATATGGGGTGTCTAACCTTCTATATTGGCCCTTGGAACCACCTAGAGCCATGGCATGGTTTGTTTTGAACTTGTAATATTCGGAGGATAATTTTTTTTTGTAAAGTTCCGAATGAACGATGGCCCAAAAAATCAGAATTTGGGAAAAAATGATACTTTTCAAATTTTGAACTTCAAATAATCGGAAGTTAACTCAGTTACCAGAACTTCCGAATATGGGGTGTCTAACCTTCTATATTGGCCCTTAGAACCACCTAGAGCCATGGCATGGTTTGTTTTGAACTTGTAATATTCGGAGGATAATTTTTTTTGTAAAGTTCCGAATGAACGATGGCCCAAAAATCAGAATTTGGGAAAAAATGATACTTTTCAAATTTTGAACTTCAAATAATCGGAAGTTAACTCAGTTACCAGAACTTTCAAATATGGGGTGTCTAACCTTCTATATTGGCCCTTGGAACCACCTAGAGCCATGACATGGTTTGTTTTGAACTTGTAATATTCGGAGGATAATTTTTTTTGTAAAGTTCCGAATGAACGATGGCCCAAAAATCAGAATTTGGGAAAAACTGATACTTTTTCAAATTTTGAACTTCAAATAATCGGAAGTTAACTCAGTTACCAAAATTTTCGAATGTACCACACAAATCATTGTCATTTGAACTTGTCTAACTTAGTTACCAAAATTTTCGAATGTACCACACAAATCATTGTTATTTATCTTCTCTTCTTTACTTTACGACCGTGACTACCTCCCAGTCCTGCACGACCACGGGTTTGAGCACCTTCAGTTGGAGCAGCTTCAGCGCTCGATGAAGCTCGAGTTCTTTTACCCGTCTTTGATACTGCCACCTTGGGCTGATGCCTCTTCGTGACTTTCTCCCCAAACTGGGCAGCATAATCTTCGTTATCCATATTATCAACTAGATCTCTAGCCTCTTTGATCTTCTCAGCTGGCATGGGATCTCCGCTCTTCAGGCATGCAGTTAACATTTTGGAAACACGCTTGAACCTATTCACCTGTTTTTTATACGTAATGACATAACATCAAACGGTAATTACCTAAGATTTATAGGAATAATATAAAATGAACAAAAATATAAGAACACGCACCAGTCTATCATAACCAGCTGGTTTGTCTTTGATGATACAATTCTAACTTGAACCCGTCGCAGTAGTGTTGGATTTGATTTCACGGATAACCAAAGGATGTGATACCTTGTTATACCAACTCATATAGTCTGGAGAATTTTCATCACCTCGGGTGGTTCGTCTACCAGTGTCGATAATGAAGTCATTCCTCTTATCCCAGTTATCAAGAACAGTAGGTGGGCCTGTGTGAACAATCGTGAGATTATCACCACTAGAAGAGCACAACTTCAACTCCAATTTGTAGTAATCCCCCATTTTATCCACAGGTTGCTGTTGTATATACCCATGTTGTCGCATCACCCTAGAGGGGTTATACATCACATATCCTGTGGGGTGCCACAACGGTTCAAAATAAAGGGACAATTCCGACCGAACATTTATATGCCCACTGGATCGATCTTCCTTGTATGGATCAAAGCATACGTCTGAGGCCTTCAATTGTTCCAAAATCTCCCTCATGCGAATCAACTGCTGCTCTTTTGTCCTAGAACGGTTGTCTTCAAATATATACTTTGTTCCTCTAGGAGTACCTTTGCACCACCCCGGGTTCTCTCCGGCCAACTTCAGGATAGGGAAGTGGTCATAGATCCATGCCTATATACATAAGAAACCAAGTTTTAGTAAATAGATTGTGTATATTCGGTAGTAATTTCCAAACTATATAATCGGAAATAAAACTGAATACCTATCCGCCGAATACCAAACATTCGGAAATAGAGATGGATCATTTCCTACCGAATATGCGTCATTTGGAGTTCAGTAACCTATAGTTTTTCTGGCCTGTATATTCGGTAGTAATTTCCAAACTTTATTTCCGATTATATATAATCGGAAATAAAACTGAATACCTATCCACCGAATACCAAACATTCGGAAATAGAGGTGGATCATTTCCTAACGAATATGCGTCATTTGGAGTTCAGTAACCTATAGTTTTTCTGGCCTGTATATTCGGTTCTAATATCAAAAGAATATTTCCGATTGTATATAATCGGAAAACAAAGTAAGTACCTAACCACCGAATACCAAACATTCGGAAATAGAGATGGATAATTTCCTACCGAATATGCGTCATTTGGAGTTCAGTAACCTATAGCTTTTCTGGCCTGTATATTCGGTTCTAATATCAAAAGAATATTTCCGATTGTATATAATCGGAAAACAAAGTAAGTACCTAACCACCGAATAACCAACATTCGGGAAAAGAGATGGATAATTTCCTACCGAATATGCGTCATTTGGAGTTATGGATATGCATCATATGTATTGTCTACTGAATAACTATAGAGTGAGTTATAGAGTTAAAGAAAAAACCTGCAATAGAGCCACATTCTCGGCAACTTGGCAGGTTCCTAGCCTCGAAGCCTTTCTCAACTCTTCCATCAAGAATGCTAAGCATGTCGTGCCCCAAGAATAGTCACCGACTTCATGGAGAGGATCCAAAAGTTGTATAAGGTTGGCGTCGATCCGGTTGCCAGAAGTATTGGGGAATATGACACATCCCAATACACAAAGGAGATATGCAGTGGCAGCGTGGTTCACTTGCTCATCAGTTAACGTTCCATTCTTTTCCTTCTCCAAGGTGCCTCGAAACATATTCATCAAAGCTGTAATGTTGATCTGTCTTGCTTTTGTTGTCTCTTCATCCCAACCTAAGCACTTTTTAGTTAGAGCATAAAGTTGTGCCCAACTTAACTTCTTTGTGTAGTTAAACTTCACAGCTGTGCCTTGGTCGGGAAGGTTAAGAATCTGCACAACATCATCCGGAGTAATCGTCATCTTCCCAAACGGCATATGGAAAGTATCGGTCTCAGGATACATTCTCTCCACGAACGCCGATATGGCCACACGATCATGTTCCAACAATGAATTCTCGGCGGCATTAGCTAACCCCGAGTTGGCAACAATTGACTTGAACCTTTCACATTCACCGGATAAAGGCCACGCAAGCATTTTTGTTGGTGCGGCGGTAGGTTTGAGTAGACGGACCGCATCTTGATGATCCTATTAAAGTACATAAAAAAATCCTTAATACAAATATTACGATATAACACATAGACAATACATTAATAAAAAATAGTAATTTTATTACCTCGGTTTCGTATATTTCTCTGGCCCATGAGTCTTTGTATCCAAATAACAATTTTCCTCCATCCGCCGGTAGCCCGAGGATTGTGCCTGCTAGAATACCCTTCTTCTTCAAGTGCTGAGGGATAAGATGTGATGCTTTCTTAGCAATATCCTTCTTTA
The DNA here is from genome assembly GCF_003573695.1 of Papaver somniferum. NCBI lineage: Eukaryota > Viridiplantae > Streptophyta > Magnoliopsida > Ranunculales > Papaveraceae > Papaver > Papaver somniferum. The sequence continues at coordinate 120,875,789 of NC_039365.1, read as the reverse complement.
CACCATCTTTTCCTTTTTTGGCTTTTTGGGTACCACTTGGTTGTCCTTCTTCTTCTGCTCTTGGCACTGGATCAACTGGTTCAATTTCATGGTGGGGTGTAACTTGTGGAGCAGTTGGTTCTGCACTTTGTTGAGCGGCTTGTTCAACACTTGGTTGCACCCCTTGTTCACTGCCTTGTTGTTATACACTTTGTTCAGCACTTGGTTGCACTCCTTGTTGACTGCTTTGTTCTTGTAAGCTTTGTTGAGCACTTGAATTATCTTTGGCGCTCCTTTCCCTCCTAGCACTAGCTGTCACTTTCTTCCTCCTTTCTCGACTTTGTCTAAACAACAAAGAAAGGAACAATATTTACAAACTATACAATCGGAAGACAAAGTATGGAAATATAACCCGAATGAACACATTCGGAAGTAAAAAGACACATACTGTTCCCGAATACAAAACAATCGAAATATAACTAAACATGTTTACAACCGAATATGCATCAATTGGAGTTCAGAAGCTGTAAATTTTTCATCCTACACAATCGGAAGACAAAGTGCACATCTATAACCCGAATGTACAAATTCGGAAGTAAGAAGACACATATTTTTTCCGAATGAAAAATAATCGGAATATAACTAAACATGTTTACAACCGAATATTCATCAACTGGAGTTCAGAAACTCTAAAATTTTATCCTACACAATCGGAGGTATAAAACATTATATTGTCTTCCGAATAAATACTGGCCCCAAAATGGGATTTTTCATATATCAGAAATTTTGAGATTTTTTCAGTATATACATTCGGTAGTGAGTGTTCTTCCGAATACTCTGTGTCTACTTAAATATATTCGGTAACCAAAAAATTCATTAAACTACCGATTACTAGCAGTTTGTATCCAGGAAGATATGGCCACCAATATTCGGCAGATAATCATCAAATCTTTCTCCCGAATACTGTCGATGTTCTTGAGAAATGAAGAACACGACTACATTCAGAAGTAAATGAACATGAATATCGTCCGAATCTGGATAAATAACCAAAAACCCTAGAAATTTTTTTTCTCGATTCGACGAATTAAAGCGAAATAAACACCAAAAATGATAGATTCTTACCTAATTGGGGCCATTTGAAGTTGACGAAGTGTTTGACTATCGAAATCGCCACCACCGACTACATTGCCGGGTACTTGTTCTTCGCGTTCTTCTTCATTTGCAACAAGAATTTCTTTATTTCTTGCTAAAATCCCAATCTTTGGATCGATACCCCGAGCAACATTTTTGGTTCTAGGTCTGTGGGTTTCATTTCCCTTATCCATTGTTTTATAAACGAATCGACGATGTTTTGATTTTACGATTCGTGGCGATGTTTCGGTTGAACGAGGAAAGTTTTTTTTCTTCCACAATCGGAAGATATGAAACTGGAAGAAGAAGAGTTGAAATGAGTAGAATTTTTTTTGATTTGGTTTTTATACGGTTTTACCAGAAGGGCATTTATGTAACTTCAATATCATATAGGGTACCCCTTAACTAGAGTCTTTGGATGGGTATAAATTGATGGCCCCTAAATCCTTTTGAGTGGCCCCTAAAAACGCGAGGCTTTTTATGGGTATCATATAAGGAGTAAAACTAGAATTTTATGGGTATCATATGAGGAGTAAAACTCAAATTTTTACCTGCAACATGACCCAAAGCTGCCCTAAATTTTTTCAAACATTTTTGGTTAAATATTGGGTTATAAGCTTGTAATTTTGGGTCATAGGCCAAAGGCCCCGAAAATTTGTTGTTGAGATTCATAATTTACTGATTCTTATAGCTGTGGGAAATATACTCTATTTAGAAACATTTATTACTGTCACAATGGTTTGTAATGTAGATAACTACGGATAACACTTATGGAACGCCTATAATTGTTATAGTTAACTAAAAAGAAAAAGAAAAGAAGAAAGAAAGGCCCCAATAATTTGGAGCTTTAGGCATCCGCTTAGTCTGCCTCTATCATAAGACAGCCTTGGATGCACCAAATGATTCAAAGCTCACTTCATATGGGATCAAGCGTAAAGAAAATAAAAAACGACTCACTTCATATGGGATCAAGCATAAAGAAAATAAAAAACCACAAAAGAAAAAGAAGAAAATTGATTAAAATTCAAGATTTTCCGATTCAGTGTTATTAAAAGAATAAAGTGTTTATCATCCCACGAATTAACTCTAAACCCAGTCTACAAGTTAAGGGCTTACAAACTACTGAATTATATATCATCTAAGCGATGTGTAACTTTTGTCCTAATATTTCACCATGATTTCAACACGGCGTTTCTGTGGTCCCATTTCATTGACACTGACCGGTCGGTAGTCCTTTCCTTTCTGGCGACTTCATTCGATGACCAGTATTCAATGTGGCGACAACTATGCTCATATACAGGCGTATTCAATATGGTGACAACTATGCTCATATATAGGGGTCCTCACATCTTAATCCAATATGTATGTCACTTTTTCCGTGGAGCACGCACGAGTCATGGTGGTCAGCTCTGATACCAGATGATAACATCCAACACGCACTAATAGATATACTAATTTTACCAATTGATGGGACCAACCATCTAAAAATTTTGAATTTGGGATTAGGCACCAGAGATTAAGCAACTTTAATAATATCGATTGATCGAATAAACTCTGAAACAAACTATGGATTCGGAGAATCATGTACAAATAAGGAAACATAAACTAAATCCTAAAATAACTAGACTCATGATTGGTGTTAGTGTCCCAATATAAAGACATTTAAAGAGTCTTTAAAGACTAATGGGCCCAAAAATATATCAACTATTTAACCACATTTACTTTTTTTAAGCATGAAAATTCAGAAAGAACAATCTGAGATAGTTATGACACGTGGGTACAAGATACCCACGAAACGAATCATTTGATAGAATTTGGTTGATAAAATGCAAGACTGTCTGGTCCCATATCGTTTTTGATAAGTTTCGTGGTTGATTTTTGTCTGCTGCAAAGTTTGCCAGACCATCTGCTGCTTGATTCCCTTCTTTATACTTGTGTTGTATAACACAATGAGGAATTTACCGCATTCTCTATTTATTCGAATAATCATTTCTGCAATATACCACGGAGCTTCAGCCTCCATTTTTATGAAGCGCATCATATTTTTCGAATTTTTCTCAAAGATAACTTTTGTCCATTGTCTCTCTGTTGTTGTCCTTGATGCTAGCAGAGTTACCCATGTTTTGTATATTAGCGACGCAGTTATTCCTAGAGGCTGCGAAAGAGCTATGACAGTTTGAGCACTTGAATCCCTGCTGTTGATGGTGGTTTTTAGCTTAGGGTTAAAATCGTAAAACCTTACATCTGACATGACGTCACTACGACCACTAGCACATTTATTGAATCATTCAACATGCCTACGTAAGAATTACCGGGTACATTTTTTTTATACATATGTCATGTTCCACGAACAGAACCCTTAGTATTGACCGTACTAAACCCTAATTCTCACACCACCGTGCCAATGGAAAACCATGCCAGCCACGTCTCCGCACCAAGGAATGCCAACCATGCCAGCCGCACCACCGTGCCAATAGCAAACCATGCCAGCCACGTCTCCGCGCCAAGGCATGCCAACCATGCTAGCCGCACCACCGAGCCAATGGCCAACCATGCCAACCACGTCTCCGCGCCAAGGCATGCCAACCATGCCAGCCACGTCTCCGCGCCAAGGCATGCCAACCATGCCAGCCGCATCACCGTGCCAATGGCAAACCATGTCAGCCACGTCTCCGCGCCAAGGCATGACAACATGCCAGCCGCACCACCGTGCCAATGAAGGGTTGCAATAATCAACGACTGCCCTTCCTTCTGAGATGCGAATCTCAGCCACACAAGTTCGCCACCCAACGCATGGAAACTTCCGGCCCAAAGCCAAACATCACGGTTTGTACCAAACCCTAATTTTGTCCACACCTAACACATGCCAAATCCATGCACGATGCTGGCTTCCAAAACGAAGGGTTGCAATAATCAACGGCTGCCCTTCCTTCTGAGATGCAAATCTCATCCACACAAGTTCGCCACCCAACGCATGGAAACTTGCGGCCCAAAGCCAAACATCACGGTTTGTACCAAACCCTAATTTTGTCTGTGCCTAACACATGCCAGAGCCATGCACGACGGTGGCTGCCAAAACGAAGGATTGCATTAATCAACGGCTGCCCTTCCTTCTGAGATGCGAATCTCAGCCACACAAGTTCGCCACCCAACGCATAGAAACTTGCGGCCTAAAGCCAAACATCACAGTTTGTACCAAACCCTAATTTTGGCTGCGCCTAACACATGCCAAAGCCATGCACGACGCTGGCTGCCAAAACAAAGGGTTGCAATAACCAACGGCTGCCATTCCTTCTGAGATGCAAATCTCATCCACACAAGTTCGCCACCCAACGCATGGCAACTTGCGGCCCAAATCCAAACATCACGGTTTGTATCAAACCCTAATTTTGGTCGCGCCTAACACATGCCAAAGCCATGCACGACGCTGGATGCCAAAACGAAGGATTGCAATAATCAACGGCTACCCTTCCATCTGAGATGCAGATCTCAGCCGTCCAAGGCATGCTAACCATGCCGCACCACATGTGCCAATGGCATGCCGTGCCAGCCACACCTCCACGTCAAGGCATGCTAACCATGCCACATGTGCCAATGGCATGGCAATCCAGCCACACCTCCACACCAAGGCATGCCAACCATGCCACATGTGCCAATGGCGTGCCGTGCCAGCCACACCTCCACGCCAAGGCATGCCAACCATGCCACATGTGCCAATGGAATGCCATGCCAGCCACATCTCCACGCCAAGGCATGCCAACCATGCCACATATGCCAATGGCATGCCGTGCCAGCCACATCTCCGCGACAAGACATGCTAACCATGTCATCCTTTCCTTCATGACGTTGGCTGCCAAAACGAAGGATTGCAACAATCGACGGCCACCTTTCTATCTAAGATGAAGATCTTAGCCATCCAAGGTTACCAGCTATCGCATGGCCACCGTTAGACCGATGCCAAGCCCAAATTTTGGTCGCGCCCAAACAATGCCAAAACCCTAATTTTTTGGCCGCGCCTAAACTATGCCAAAATAGCTTGGCCATGCCTAACCATGTTAAAACCATGCCGACCATGCTTTCATGCAGCTGGTTATCAAACGAAGGGTTGCAATAATCAACGGCTACCCTTCCTCTCAAGATGCAAAATCTCGACCGTCGAAGGTCACCACCGAGCCGGAAAGTCTCCCAAGCTCAACTTGCCAAACAGCAGCAACATGCTACATGTTTTACACAAAAACACTCGAGACATCAACACATGTCACAAACTGGGGGATGCTCATTTGGGTATTGGTTTGGCGGTTTACAGCGTGCGGCGTACACTACGCCTGTTACAAGAAAATGTCATAAGGATAAGGCGGTTAGTAAATACAAGGAGTAATAGTGAAACACTTTCCTTCATTATGGAACATCAATTACAGGCGTTACCGGTTACCACCTCCTCCCATTTACTCACCCGTTTTCCATTTCTTATGAGACCAGAGTACGTTTCACTTCGACTTGTATAAATAGGTCTTACCTATTTCCACCGAACAACAATTTCTGGTCAGGAGCATACAACACTCAGAAATCACCTGTTAGCTTTCCCATCTGTTAGCTTACGCTTTCTGATACAAGTCAAAACAACTACTCTTCCAGAATCAACTATTCTGGTCTCAACACTCTCTTCGCTTCCCTCCCCAAAACCAACCCTTCTCCTCCACTTTGTGACCGAAGCAAGTCTGGAACGGCCATTTCTTGGTTTAGGCCGGACTTGTACAGATTGATCTCTCAAATCTAAAGTACTCCCTTGCAGTACATTGTTTAGGGTTTAGACTTGTTTTTCACCCACGTCACACGAAATTACTGAAACCAGCAGAAACTGTTTTCACTCTCAAACAATTGGCGACCACAGTGGGAGATTGATATTTCGGTTACAATGTCAATTTTTGACCATCGATCTCATGCTTCGACCAAGACATCAAGGCGGTAGAAGCAAACGATCCGCCCAGGGATCGACGACTCAGTTACCAGACGGCCCGATTATCAGTCATGACACGACAAGGGATGACTAGGGACTTCCCAGAGGTTAGAAGCAAACGATCCGCCCAAGAATCGATGACTCGGTTATTAGGTAACTCAGTAACGACTGGGTACTTTCCACAATCGCAGCGGTACTTCCCACAAAACTCGGAGTTACACCCAGAAGATTCATTTTTCGTTAGGAGATCCGAAAAACCGAGTAAGTCTTGCCTAGAAAAAAGACATGGCTTACTACTTCAAGTTTTCACGGGTATAATAAAACCGATATCCATATTATGTTTCATCCCATGCCCTCTATTGACACGTAACGCTCACGATTCCATGGCTTTCCTGGGATGTTTGTGTCACTTGCAATCGTAAGCAAAAAACATCATCATTCTAAGACAATTCATTCCAAAAGAATAATCCAAATCCCTCATAGATAACAGCTATCTATCAATTCAAATCAAACCATAAACCAAGCGTTTTGTTTGCCTTTCAACAAAAAAAAAACAGTCACCTACCCGTACGTGCCTACTTTGCATAATAATGATTACCCGTCACTATTCATGAGGCATCCGACGTTACTACGGTGATATTCGAAGAGGAATTATTTATGATGAAGTATTTCTACAAGTTTATGAAAGGCATACCCACGGCTAGGGTTTACACCAGTTCGGAAGAACAATATTTCTACATATTTATGGAAGGCATACCTATGGCTAGGGTTTGCACCAACACAAGAAAACAAATTGAAAGAGAAACGCTGGAGTACATAGCTGGAATATGCTTGCCCACTTTATTGCTACCGCACTACCGCTAACACCAGGACGTGAGAACAAAGATACAAGATAAAAAGGAGAGCCAACCTCTTTCATACGCATAACACTTTTGGAATTTGAATAAGGAAATGATTTCCTATTTGAGCTATGTATGGAAAGAGGCAACTGGGCCCGCAAGAACAAGTCAGCGCCACGCCAAGACAGCGCCGTGCCAAGCCAACAGTCCGCGCCATACCAAATCTAAGCCAGCGTCCATGCCAAGCTAGCGTCCATGCCAAGCCAGCGTCCACGCCAAGCCAGCGCCCATTCCAAGCCGATCCAGCGCTAACAACTTGCATCTTTCCAGCGCTAACAGCTTGTATCTTCTCAGCGCCAGCAGCTTGCATCCTTCCAGCGTTTCTTTTTGAACGCCCAGTAGAAGGGAATCAGCAATCTAATTTCATCACACGTAAAGATCAGGAACGACTTCTCCAAAATCGAAGCAAAGAAAATCAGCAACCCCCCTGAGTTCACAAAGACTCTCCTCCTGTCAGGAGCTGCATGATTTCCAGGGACTTCGCCCACAAAATCGTGCAGTCTATGATGAAACACTTGTGTGATATTTTGTAGGCGCAGTGTCAAGATATATTCGCAGCCCTCAACCGCACTGCATCGTGGAAGCATCTTTTTCCAACCAGAGAAGTCGTTCCCAAACCCCAACCTCTCCTGGAAATCACGATTGATAGATGGAACTGGGGACTCCTAACCATTGTTCTCTTGAAGGGTGTCCAGTTTGACAACACACTGATTAACGTAGCCGCTCCGCTTCAACGTTCGCTCCAATAGACGATTCACTTCAACGTCCTCCAGCAGCGGCTCCGCTTCAACGTTCGTTCCGACAGCCGCTCCGCTTCAGTGTTCTCTCCATAAGCTGCTCCAGAATATGAAGCCGAAGCTTTAGCGTTTGGCTCCTTAAGTTTCAACTTCCTCTCCAAGAGACGAAGCTGCTTCAACTTCGTTTCTTCCTGAAAAGGGTCGTACCACCACGCTCTCCATGTCAAGGATCATGATCACAGCCAGCCAACCTTCGTAGTCATGACTTCCTTTTGATCCATCTCACCAAAACTCGTGATCCTGGACAGTTTGCTCGCTTACGCGTCCAGCCAATCCTTTTACTTCCATGGATGCCCATACAATTCCATCCAACCTACTTGTTACCATGACAATGTAGTCTCTTCTGATTACATCTTCTACCAAGAACTGTTGCCGCTCATTTGTTGATACCATCCAGAGCTTCACCACAGCAACAATCACTACAAAAGTAACATGTACTCCTCCATATTTTAAGTTCCACGTGGAAGAAGTAACAAAATCACCAGTACGAACGCACGATGGTGATGTATTTATCATGGTCAACCCACTGACCATACAAGATGGAAACATGTAAACCATACTTAGGGACTTAGGATATACACGGAATCCCTTCACTGTCAAAGCTCAGAAGAGACGTTCAACCAAAAGGCCATAGCCACAACAAGGTCATCTACTCTTCTAGGGTGCATCTAGCGCAAGAATATCATCACCTCTCTATCTAGAAGACTCCTTCAACACTTTACGAGACCGCGGAAGATCCCAAGCCTGCTTAGAGGAAAACAACTTCAGAAACTAAAGAAAAATGCGACTGGGGACTGCTCATCGCAGCCCATCCCGACGACCATCAAAGACTCGTGAGATAACTCCAGAGACGCGGCTGAAACATTTTCTTGAAGAAACAGGGGGAGCCATGATAAACAACATAACTCTCTCATTCCTACCTCTTCGCTATCCAGAATATTTTGTCCATGTGATATCCTGAGCATCCCAGCGTCACATCCAGAAGAGTACAATAAGCTTGTATCAAATCTCGTGGGCATGGATTCAAGGCGATGCAATGAAAGTAGGATACACATGGGGACTACCAGCATGGGACGCTTTCACCCCCCATCACCCTGATTATTTATGATTTCAACATCATCACTGCTCAAGTTTTACGAGCCGCAGGAATTTCTCAACATAAGCCGTACATATGCATCGAATACTCCAAAAGCACGCCACGAAGATACATTCACATGTTCGGCAATGCCATCGGATCTAACGGAAATATAACTGGGAACTGCTCACCGCATCCCATTCCATACGGTAGCCCAAGATTCAGAAGCTGGTTCGAAGGATGTCTCTTGGAACAAAGTCCTTGAAGACTCGATAGCAGCACATCGGCAATAGAATGTCTCCCAACTCATCTATTTCATCCTGTAGCTTAGGAATATTTCTACCATACAATCATCCACAGCATATCATCATCGTGATCAGAAGGTACCGACACTGAACAACCTAAAGTCAAGGATGGACCGACAACGCAACCACAATCTCCAAGATTAGCCCTGACATGATCGTTGCCGAGCATATATTTCACCCATCTATCCCAAAAATGCAATGGAGTTTGGTAAATTTTGGAATCCACTAGAGAGACACTGCAGATGAAAGCACGGACCCAGACGAGCAGCAAAAAATGGAAGAGGGTCGATACCTCTTTTCATGCAGACAGAGTTTCTAGAGTTTGAACAGAATAAAGATTCCGTCTTGCTCCATGAATGGGAATAGACGACTGGGCGCGACTATGCCACCTCGGGCCGCAACATCCCTCCTGAATTCTTCCTGAATTTTACTGTCGGGCAATTATCACCTACCTAACGAGCTTAAAACCTAAATATTCTCGTGAAAGGAGATAGAAAATTCTTTTCCGGTCAGGTGGAGGGGGGGACCGTCAAAATCCGAGTTCGTACGAGAATTATACAATGATTTTAGTAAGGAGCGCTAAATAGGGTTTCGGCATCCCAAACCCTGATTTCGACAAAGTTGCCATGTGTCATCACCACCGTTTGGTGGCCGAAGATCCAGCTCTATCACCACCATTTGATAGCCGAAGTTCCATCGTCATCACCATTTCCTCCATTCCAAGGCGACCAAAGCTGACGGCTCCATTCCAAGCCGACCAATGCTGACGACTCCATTCCAAGTCGACCAACGCCAACCCAACGCCAACGCTCCATTTCACGCCAAGTCTATGTTAGCGGCTCCCTTCCAAGCTGATGTTAACAATCTGCATCTCAACCAGCAACCGCCTCTACCATTTCATAGTCTAACCAGCAACACCACGAGTAGAATTTACACAAGGCCGCCAACACAAGAATCACGAATTCTTCTTACCTCTCAAAAAAGGTTAGCCGGGGCTTCCTGACCATCTTTTCATGACTTACCATTTCGATTTTGTCCTTGCCAGTCACCATCTTATGCTTACCTCGCAACAATGCTCATGTTCCGAGCTAAGCAGGGGACTTAATGTTGATGGTGGTTTTTAGCTTAGGGTTAAAATCGTAAAACCTTATATATGACATGACGTCACTACGACCACTAGCGCATTTATTGAATCATTCAACATGCCTACGTAAGAATTACCGGGTACCTTTTTTTTATACATGTGTCATGTTCCACGATAGAACACTTAGTATTGACCGTACTAAACCCTAATTCTCACACCACCGTGCCAATAACAAACCATGCCAGCCACGTCTCCGCGCCAAGGCATGCCAACCATGCCAGCCGCACCACCGTGCCAATGGAAAACCATGCCAGCCACGTCTCCGCGCCAAGGCATACCAACCATGCCAGCCGCATCACCGTGCCAATGGCAAACCATGTCAGCCACGTCTCCGCGCCAAGGCATGACAACATGCCAGCCGCACCACCGTGCCAATGGCAAACCATGCCAGCCACGTCTCCGCGCCAAGGCATGCCAACCATGCCAGCCGTACCACACGTGCCAATAGCAAACCATGCCAGCCGCACCACATGTGCCAATGGCATGCCGTGTCAGCCGCATCTCCACTCCGAAGCATGCCAACCATGCCATCCGTCCCAACATGCCATGCACGACGTTGGCTGCCAAAACGAAGGGTTGCAATAATCAACGATTGCCCTTCCTTCTGAGATGCGAATCTCAGCCACGCAAGTTCGCCACCCAACGCATGGCAACTTGCGGCCCAAAGACAAACATCACAGTTTAAACCAAACCCTAATTTTGGCTGCGCCTAACACATGCCAAAGACATGCACGACGCTGGCTGCCAAAATGAAGGGTTGGAGTAATCAACGGCTGCCCTTCCTTCTGAGATGCGAATCTCAGCCACACAAGTTTGCCACCCAACGCATGGAAACTTGCGTCCCAAAGCCAAACATCACGGTTTTTACCAAACCCTAATTTTGGCCGCGCCTAACACATGTCAAATCCATGTACAACACTGGCTGCCAAAACAAAGGGTTGCAATAATCAACGGCTTCCCATCCTTCTGAGATGCAAATCTCAGCCACATAAGTTCGCCATCCAACGCATGGCAACTTTCGGCCCAAATCCAAACATCACGGTTTGTACCAAACCCTAATTTTGGCCATGCCTAACACATGCCAAATCCATGCACAACACTGGTTGCCAAAACAAAGGGTTGAAATAATCAACGGCTGCCCATCCTTCTGAGATGCAAATCTCAGCCACATAAGTTCGTCATCCAACGCATGGAAACTTGCGGCCCAAAGCCAAACCCTAATTTTGGCCGCGCCTAACACATGCCAAAGCCATGCACGATGCTGGCTGCCAAAACGAAGAGTTGCATTAATCAACGGCTGCCCTTCCTTTTGAGATGCGAATCTCAGCCACACAAGTTCGCCACCCAATGCATGACAACTTTCTGACCAAATCCAAACATCACGGTTTGTACCAAACCCTAATTTTGGTCGCGCCTAACACATGCTAAAGCCATGCACGACGCTGGCTGCCAGAACGAAGGGTTACAATAATCAACGGTCGCCCTTACTTCTGAGATGCAAATCTCAGCCACACAAGTTCGCCACCTAACGCATGGAAACTTGCGGCCCAAATCCAAACATCACGGTTTACCAAACCCTAATTTTGGCCGCACCTAACACATGCGAAAGTCATGCACGACGTTGGCTGCCAAAACGAAGGGTTGCAATAATCAACGACTACCCTTCCATATGAGATGCAGATCTCAGCCGTCCAAGGCATGCTAACCATGTCGCACCACATGTGATAATGGCATGTCGTGCCAGCCACACCTCCATGCCAAGGCATGCCAACCATGCCACATGTGCCAATGGCATGTCGTGCCAGCCACACCTCCACGCCAAGGCATGCCGTGCCAGCCACATCTTCACGCCAAGGCATGCCAACCATGCCACATGTGCCAATGTCATGCCGTGCCAACCACACCTCCACGCCAAGGCATGCCAACCATGCCATATATCCACGCCAAGGCACGCCAACCATGCCACATGTGCCAATGGCATGCCGTGCCAGCCACATCTCCGCGACAAGACATGCCAGCCTTTCCTTCGTGACGTTGGCTGCCAAAACGAAGGGTTGCAACAATCGACGGCCACCTTTCCATCTAAGATGCATATCTTAGCCGTCCAAGTTTACCAGATAACGTGGCCACCTTTAGACCGACGCCAAGCCCAAATTTTGGTCGCGCCCAAACAATGCCAAAACCCTAATTTTTTGGCCGCGCCTAAACTATGCCAAAATCCTAGCTTGGCCATGCCTAACCATGTTAAATCCATGCCGACCATGCTTTCATGCCGCTGGCTACCAAACGAAGGGTTGCAATAATCAACGACTACCCTTCCTCTCAAGATGCAAAATCTCGACCGTCGAAGGTCACCACCGAGCTGGCAAGTCTCCCAAGCTCAACTTGCCAAACAGCAGCAACATGCTACATGTTTTCCACAAAACACTCGAGATATCAACACATGTCACAAACTGGGGGATGCTCATTGGTGTATTGGTTTGGCGGTTTACAGCGTACGGCGTACACTACGCCCGTTACAAGACAGTGTCATAAGGATGAGGCGGTTAGTAAATACAGGAAGTAATGGTGAAACACTTTCCTTCATTATGGAACATCAATTCCAGGCGTTACCGGTTACCACCTTCTCCCATTTACTCACCCGTTTTCCATTTCTTACGAGACTAGAGTACGTTTCACTTCGACTTGTATAAATAGGTCTTACCTATTTCCACCGAACAACAAGTTCTGGTCAGGAGCATACAACACTCAGAAATCACCTGTTAGATTTCCCATTTGTTATCTTACGCTTTCTGATACAAGTCAAAACAACTACTCTTCCAAAATCAATTATTATGGTCTCAACACTCTCTTATCTTCCCTCCCCAAAACCAACCCTTCTCTTCCACTTTGTGACCGAAGCAAGTCTGGAACGGTCATTTCTTGGTTTAGGCCGTACTTGTACAAATTGATCTCTCAAATCTAAAGTACTCCTTGCAGTACATTGTGTAGGGTTTAGACTTGTTTCTCACCCATATAACACGAATTACCGAAACCAGCAGAAACTGTTTTCACCCTCAAATACCTGCAAATAAAGTATGCTCCCACCATTCTTGGATGTCCCATAACATCCCCATCCATGTTGATCATTATCCAATCCGGTTACGGTATGATATCCAGCATGCTAATATCGTTGTTGTTGCTCTGATATTTGTTGGAGTGGCTCTGAATGGTGGGTTCCCAGGTAAAACCGGGGGCAGAATCCTTTTCGCCCGTTCGAATTCATGTTGTTGTTTTAAGGTATGTGACTGGATGTTGTTTGGGGGTGTATGGTGTTGTTTTATAACTAATTCATTTCTGGACGTCCAGTGGTTCCAAAAAAGTAAACCGAAAGCTGATACAGCGTCTTGTAGAATTTTTGAAATGGTTGTTTGATTGTTTATAGTGGTGGGAGTTGAGGTTGGTTTCGTTTGTAGATAACGAGATAGCAGATTGTTCCAAATAACTGTTGTTATTGGACAATGAATAAGCATGTGCTCCATTGTGTTTGGTTCGGCGTGTACCAGGGGTATTTGTTGGAATTGGTGAGGTTGATACGGTGTAAGATAGAGAAGGTCGGGAGACCTTCATTTATAACTTTCCACAAGAAAAGCTAAATTTTTGGTGGACATGGTAAGTTCCACAGGAATTTGGTGGGTGGGAGGGGTTTAGGTAATGATGGTTGTCTTGTTGTATTAGAAAATTGTACCCGGTGGCAGTAGTATATTTTCCAGACTTTGAGTGTGGCCATAGGATCTTATCCGGAGGAATGTCTATAGGAAGGTGGATGTTTATGATGTGTTAGACAATAGTGGGTGGGGGATGATTCAGTTGTTCATGATTCCAGCTATGGGTGAAAGGATCAATGAGATCAGTTACTGATTGGATTGGGTAGCACTGGGCCTGGTCAAGGTTTTAAGATTGAGGTATCCAGTTTGCTTGGATAGGTGTGTCTAAACTGTTCCTGATGTGATGGAAGATGGGTTGTTTTAGGATATGTATGAGGGAGGAAATTTGTTTTCATTGTGGGATGGATGAAGAAGGAACGTGAGTATTTTCCTGGAAGATCGGTCGATTTTGCAGATATTTCATTGTATAATCTGGTGCAAATTGGTTTAGGTTGGTCGTGTATGTTCCAGATACTTTTCACGAGTAAGGCTATATTATGATGACAACTTTTTCTTACGCTGAGACCCCCTTTTGCTATCGGTTTGTTTAGTTTGGTCTATCCTAATAGGTGGATTTTTTTAACTGATGAATCATGGCCCCAGAAAACAATTCTAGTTATCCGATCTATTTGTTTGTGTATATGGGTGGGGAATAATTGTGTTTGCATAAGGTGGTTTGAGATAGGTATTAAGGAGGTTTTAATGAGTATTAACCTTCCTACTTGAGTAAGGCACTTGCTCATCCATCCTTGATCCTTCTCGCAGTTGAAACGGTAGATCGAATACGTGACTAGAGGTTCTCCCATGTTTGATATGTACTCCCAAGTATATTGGTGGGGTTGACGATGTTGGCATGTCAAAGAATTGTTGAATAACGTCCAACTGATGTTGTTGCAGTCTTGGATGGTAAATTATTATTGATTTTTTTATGTTGATTTCCTAGCCCGCTGATGAGCTGTAGGATTGAAGTAGTCTCTTGAGGTGATCATTGCTTTCCCAAGATGCCTTGTAAGTTATTACGAGGTTGTCCGCATACATTAAATGTAATATATGTGGAGTTTTTTTAGAAATGTTTAGCCCTCTTACAAGATTTTAGGCTTCCAGATTGCCTAGGTTTGTCGAAAGTATTTTTGCACATATTACGAACATATAGGAAGATAGAGGATCTCCTTGTCAAATGCCTCTCATAGGGGTGATGTTTCCGTGAGGGGCACCATTGACGTTGATCGAGTCGGTAATTGTAGTGATGCGTAGCAAAATGTGGTCTACAAATATGGTTGGAAATCCCATTTTAGTAAATGTTATTTTGATGAATCCCTAATCTAAGCTATCATGAATTTTCTTAATATCCAGTTTAAGGACTATCTTTGGATCTTTACTGAGAGCGTAGATTTTGATGTGATAGAATAATTCTCCAGCGAACACGTAAATGTAACCCTGCATTTTGTGAAGGGGGGAATTCCTCTGTAGATCTGCAGTTGGCAGGATTGTGAAGGGGGAATCGCACCCCTCCCCCCCCCCCCCCCCCCCCCCGTAGCTTTTGTAACCTGGGTAGGGTGTGAGTATATCCACGTTAATGGTCGAGAATTCGTAATCCCATTAAAACGGTGGTTACCTCTTCATCTGACCCAAAAATAAAAACAAACGCGACGCGGATAGCGTCAAGTATTTGCATGTCGTAGTGCGGATTGTACGAGGCTTGACAGGTCGGCGTAAAAACTATGTTATACTTTCATGAGATAAAATCTACCCTACCCGGTACTTGGTACTGGAAAAAGGCTTTGGTTATGGTTATGGTATGAAATAATTCTCCAGCAATTGCTATGTTATCATGTATTGATCTTTGTGGGACGAAGGCGCTCTGATATAGACGTATTAGAAATGGGAGGAGAGGTCGTATGTGATTTACCAAGATTTTTGATATCACTTTTTATACCACATTGCAAAGGCTGATCGGTCTGAATTGGGATGGTTTTGATGGATGATCGATTTTTACGATTAGGGTGATGTTGGCGTGATTCATGAGAGGGTGAATTTTTAGGGTGCTAAAGAAGCTGCGGACCATGGCCATTAATTGATGGTGTGTGGTGTCCAAAAATTCCTTGAACAACTTATTAGTATACCCATCCGGTCCAGGAGCGCTTTCAGCGTTAACGAAGAGCAAAGCCTCTTTGATTTTCGTTATAGTCACCTTTTCCGTGAGCTTGGTACATTGTCTTGATGATGGTATGGGGTGTGATTTATGCAAATATCTCTTAGTCTATTGTTGTAATTTGGGATGTGTATTCATCCGTAAAGTGATCAAGGATTATTCGAATTACCTGATATTTATTGAAAAAGAAGGGGTCTAACAACACCACCCAATATTTATCTTAGCAATCTGTATGGACAAACTCGAATATACTTTTAAGAGAATCAACAAGACTCAATCAATTAAAAGTATATCAACGAGTTTATATCTCTCTCTTGATTTGATTTACTCAAGAAAGAACTGCGATTTCTAATCAAATACAAGGAATAACTTGGATGGTACCAAAGACCAATATCCAAGGATCAATCAATGACAATCAACAACCAAAGGTTGGATTACTCTAATTGATGATCTAACGCACAACCTGTATTATTTCAATTATAAAGAAGATAAAACAATATAATGCGGAAAATGAAATAACACAGACACCAGAAAAAAATTTAACGAGGAAACCGCAAATGCAGAAAAACCACAGGACCTAGTACAAATTGAACACACACTGTATTAAGCCGCTACATACATTAGCCTACTCCAAGCTAACTTCGGACTGGACTGTAGTTGAACCCCAATCAATCTCCCACTGATCCAACATACAGTTATGCTCCTACGCCTCTGATCCTAGCATGATACTGCGCACTTGATTCCCTTAGCTGATCTCACCCACAACTAAGAGTTGCCACGACCCAAAATTGCAGGCTTTGACAATAAACAAATCTGTCTCACACAGACAAGTCTATCAAAGGATCAATCTGTCTTCCACAGATAAACCCTAAAGGTTTTGTTCCGTCTTTGGATAATAATCAAGGTGAACAGGAACCAATTGATAATCCGTTCTTATATTCCCGAAGAACAGCCTAGAGTTATCAATCACCTCACAACAATATTAATCATATGGTAGCGAAACAAGATGTGGCGGAATCACAAACAATGAGACGAAGATGTTTGTGATTACTTTTTATATCTTGCCTATCGGAGATATCAATCTCAAGCCAATCAATCTGATTGTACTCGTACGATAGAAGATACAAGATCAGATCACACAACTACGAAAGTAGTATCGGTCTGGATTCACAATCCCAATGAAGTCTTTAAGTCGTTAACCTGATTTTAGAAGAAGAAAACCAAAGGTTAAAGGAGAATCGACTCTAGCACGCAAACTAGTATCACACGTAAGGTGTGGGGATTAGTTTTGCATAATACTAGATGTCTCTTTTATATAGTCTTTCAAATCAGGGTTTGCAATCAATGTTACCTTAGTAACAAAGCATTCAATATTCAGCGTTAGATGAAAACCTGATTTAGATTCAAGCTAATATTTCTCAACCGTTAGATCGAAAACTTAGCTTGTTACACACACTTGACAATGCACGCTTCTAGGTTTGTTAATCGTACCCAAATGTATGCACTTGTTGGTTCAACAATAGTTAACCAAAAGGTTAGCCATATGAGCATTTCATATCAACCATATTCTTCTTCACCATAACTAGTTCAACTGACTTCAAATGAACTAGTTAGAGAGTTGTTCAATTGCAAGGAAATCTTATGTACTACACAAGACACAATTGAAGCAAAGATGATTTGATTCACTTGAATAGGTTCATGAACTTTTATAGCCACGGTTTGCAAACTGCATTCCTTAGTATTTTTAAGTTTAAGTTTAGAAATCATCTTCAGATATATAACCTTCTCAAGTTCCCGGACTTAAGTTACCGGGCGAAGTTTACAAACTCCAACAGAAATTCTCGGGTATGAGAACTTCGCCGGTTCGCGGACTGAGTTCGCGGACTTAGCTTCACGCAAGTAGTTTGTCAACACCAACAGAAATTCTCGAGTTTGAGAACTTCAGCAATTCGCGGACTTGGCTCACGCCATTCTTCCGGTTCTCTTGATCAACAAAGTTCGCAAACTTTGGTTCAAGGAATAGGACTTATACATAAATGTGTTTCCACAACAATGCTTATGTCCACCATTGGTTATGTAATCTAAACTCTCATTTCAATCATTGAAACATTCTAAGAGGATGTTATATAGTTGTTACACCATTTCTCGTCAAAGTAATTTTCAAGATGATTGAAACATATCATGACTTTCGTCACATGGTAAAGATAAACTTGATCGAAGCGAAAAGCTTACCAACACATATTTCGAGATATAGATAGGCGAGGTATACTCGTCTCGAAATACCAAATGAGTATAATCCAAGTCTATATATATATCATACGACTTCTTGTCTCAAAGAGTAGGAGATAGAGTAGATAGACTTTTGAGTGATAGATAAGTTCAAATCTTCACATACCTTTTTGTCGAGAAGTTCCACCGGTTCCTTGAGTAGTTCTTCTACTTGTATGATGAATGGCCATGAAGTCCTTGAGCTCAACTACACTTCTATCCTAGTCCGAGACTTAGCTATAATAGACTGGAAATCAATACTTATAGTTTTGATCACTAACATTGACAAACATGCTTGAGATAGAAACGCATGCGAGTTCGACCGAGCAATGCTCTAACATTTATCGCCAACCCAATTGTTTTGTTGATCTTGCAATTTTTGTATGTTATTACAACTGCGTCATGATGTGATTGTAGAAGTGGTAGTAAAGTGTCGTTCACTCGGACTTATGAAGACGAATTCTAGACTTAATGACAAAATAGGATAATGATATTGAGAAATACGGGGATTTAGGATTCTACTAATTTTCATATTCATGTGGTTCAAATATTAACTCTAGACGATTACAACTCAATTTATATCGACTCTGATTATTTCCCAATATAGATTTTTAAAACATTAGATGTAAATTATAAGTATGGTGCATCAAAAGTACCTAAGACTAAGCATGCGACATCAAACAAAATCACAACTAATTAAGAAAAATCATAATTCAAATTAAATTAGTGCAAAAAATCATAAATGAATTAAATAGAATTACAACAATCGTGAAAAATAACATCTTCTATTATCCCAATGTTGTGTATAGCTCCTCATTATTACAAGGAAAACTAAAAAGAAAAGAAATATCAGAAAATCCTAAAACTGGCTACCGTCTCCCCAACTCTGTCTCCTCGAATCTCGACCATATCTTGTTTTCAAGGTAAACCAAATCATATACCATATCTTGAAACAGGATAATTGCAATCCTAAGCCACGTCAAACACCAACTAATTAAATCTCATCCAAAATTGCCTGAAAATAATCCCGTGAATAGAACTTTTTCCCTGTTTTACAAGATACTTACGGAAACATATTTATTTCCGGAGTTTAACTCCCTTACCGATCATGTTGTAATGTATTAAGCCCATGCAATCTATATCCAAGACCAAGTTCACCAAAAGTCTAGTCCAAATCCGATCTGGAAAATTTCGCAGCGACTCACAGGCGAGAAATTATTCTTCCCGCCAAAATTCGAGTTTAAAAGAGGAAGAAGAAGGTGCCACTTATCTAAAATGAGTGTTCCTTTAGTACTGGGGCGTAAATAGCTCCGAGGTGCCCCTTAGTAATTGAAGTGCCCCTTATCCAAAATGGGGGTTCCTTTAATGATTTCTCTGAGATGTTTTCAACACTTTTTCTAGGTGCGTTTAGCATACTTCCAGGGACCCTTTAACATGTCCTCTGGGTGCCTTTAGTAATTCCTCCAGGGGGCACAAATACCACTTTTCAAGCAACTTTCTCCGCACATGTTTAATTACCTACAAAGACATAAAACACCAAAATAAGTACAAAAATAGGTACTAACTATATATAAAATCGAGACCAAAACAGACACATAATGCATCTATCAAATACTCCCAAACTTATTATTTGATATCCCCGAGCAAATCAAATCTATAAAATAAAATTCTAACTCACTGTCGCAGGCATCGCGATTGCACTTAGCGTGTTCAACAAGTCTTTAAACCCTTATGTGTCCTTAGTGGCCGAATTATAGTCTCGTGAGGGTTTCCAAGAGGTGTACCCACAAAACCTTTACTCCAAACCCTAGCTACCTATGCAGAACCTTGGAACGGCACTAAAGAACCTCCTTGGTTGACAAACTCTCATTGAATACAGGAGGAGACCCTCTTATGTGAGTGAGAGAGCTCTACCCAGATAGCCGCATCCATACTCGGAATCAAACAATTCACATGGATAGGTAAGAAGATGGATATAGAGAAAAACGTAGATGGTATTTTTTTCGATGTTTACTAAGGTGAACTGTGTTTCCCATATTTGTCTGAAGGCCACTGTCAAGACGAACCTATCATAATGGACTGAGATACTGGTCTGAACTAATATCAACACAACTGACATATACAAGGGAACTAGTGGTCGATAAACCTAATTAGGTCAACTCAGCTGGCATATACAAGGGACCAATGGTCGATTTTATTGAATAATTTATTCCGGTTGGTCTGATGGTCTGGTCTAATTTTTTTTATTATTATTTTTTCATTAAAGTAACTCAATCACTCTACTTCACCCTAGCAGTGTAACAATTCGATGTGTGTGCCCCACCAAATTACTTAGAGAAATATATTTTCAAACAAAATAAAATAAAAACAGAAGGTGAAAAGGACTCAACGAGATATGGCGAAACTATCATGTTATTTCTAACACCTGAGCTATGTGCTTTTATGAATAAACTTTATTGTTGGGGTCCTCAACTCCTACAACCAAGATGCTTCCATCCACTTAGACTGGTTAGTGTTGTCCTTAATTGGAGTAAATTTCTAGACTTTGGGGTTTCATAATGCAACTAAAAAGTTTCTCCCACACCCCCAAACTTAAATCTAACATTGCCCTCAATGTTGTAAAGATAAAATTAAAAACATGAACAAGGAGAAATTGTTACCACTTGAAGAAAGGAGTTAAGGAAAGATATTACTATGTCGCCTGAGCATGGGTTACCTTCCAAGAAGGGCTAAGTTTAAAGTCTTCAGCCAGAAGTAAGAAATAATTAATCACCTCATAGAATCATATATCAATAGCCGAAACAATTATGGATCGTCAAAGCCAAATAGAGCTGACACAAGTAAAAGGAAACAGCAATACGCCAAGAGAATGAACAAATCGAGAACAACCTTTATTATATGGCGTTTTGTTTAAGTCAACTATATCTAGTTGTGGTTCAAGTTCATGCTCTATAAATGAGTTTAGGTAAACCTCTTTGGGATGGATTTCCTCAGTGGAAAGATCCGAAGGTTGGGGTTGTAAAGTTTGGAAAAACTCAAATAAAAACTTTGAAGCACATAATAATAACCTGAATAATTGAGGATCCTCAAAGTCAATCGGAGTCGACTCAAACAGTTGACCACAATGAAAGTGGTGGTCATTTTTAAGAAAATGTGTCGATTTTAATCTCCTAAAGTACTTAGTCTTGGTCTCAAAACTTAATACTTGACACATTTGAAATCATACGTTCCCACAATTGGTTGAAAATTTTTTGGTGGGGAAACAAATTCAATCTGGATATCATAGCCCGGGTAAACCATATCAACCAGAGGATGGGTGTCTAACAACTGAACTTCTCTATGAAGAAACTCTGGTGAAATGGTAGAGGCATATTTTTCAAGTCCACCCCAAAACTTATAATTTTGGGTGTCTCTAGATAGACTAATCACAATATTCCTAATTTCTCAACCATCGGGTTCCTGAAAAGGGTCGATTACTTTCTCTAAGTTATAATCAGGTGGTTCATCCTCTAAATGCATCTGATGCATACAAACCGTAGAAATTATATGCTTCATATCCGCTATGGTCCACCCTAAAGCTTACTTATTGTCTTGAAGCACGGTCACTGGCCTACTCTCATATCACTATCCAAATCGGAAGCTATAATCACAGGCAAAGTATCAGGTGGGCCTAAAAATGCATAATTAGGATCCAACTTAGGAGGCTCTTCTAAACAAAGGACTAAGGTAGACTCGGAAGCTAGTAATGGTTCGAATATAGCTTTCCATATATGAGTATCTAACACGGGAATAGAATCCAACAGAGCATTTACTTGTTCAATGTTGATATCATCATCGAAATCCAAGTTAAAATGGGACAAACAAATCTCTAATGGGATCTTCCGATACGATGTTTGGTAATGACTCCTGAACTAAGGTTCTTATCATGTTTACTTCTTCAATGCACGTGTCATCTAGATCAAAAGGTAGCTTACTGACATTAAAAATATTCAGTTCAATAGTCATATTACCAAAGGATAAATTCATGATACCATTTCGACAATTTATTATCGCATTAGACGTAGCTAAAAATGAGCGACCTAAAATCACAGGTATTTGATTCTCTGGGTCAGGGACAGGTTATCTATCTAAGACTACGAAATCCATAGGATAAATAAACTTTTCGACCTCAATAACAACATCCTCTATCACACCACGAGAAATTTTAATAGACCTATCAGCTAACTGAAATGTTATCTTGGTAGGTTTCAATTCAACGAGTCCTAGTTATATGTACACATGGTACGGAAGTAAGTTCACAGTGGCTCCTAAGTCAAGTAAAGATTTATCAACCTGTGTTTTCATATCGTGCAAGCAATAGTGGGGGCACCTGGGTCTTTATACTTAGGAGTTGTGATGTTCTGAATTATCGAACTTACACGACTAGATAAAAAGTCTTTTTTAGGGACATTAAGCTTTCGCTTTCTCGTACACATATCCTTGAGGGACTTGGCATAAGCCGGAAGTTGCCTAATTGCTTCTATTAACAGAAGGTTTATGGTACGTAACTTTCTTAAAATCCTTCATTATGTCATTAAAGTTGGATTCATTCTTTGTTGGTACTAGTAGCTGCGGAAAGGCTCTAGGCATACAATAGGGCCTCTCGGGAACCGAATTGGCATCATCAGAGATTTTATCAATCTCCTCAGCTATGGATGGTCTTGATGGGTAAACTACACTATGCTCATTATCGGGCATGGTTACCTTATTGTCTACAACTGTACCACTCCTAAGGTTTCTGATGGCATTCAATTGATGTGATAGTTTCGCACCTACTTCATGAACTCCTCTAAAGTTGTGTTGTGTTTGACTAGAGAACCTACCTTTTTCTCTCAAAGACTCATTTTTCAAACTAACCTGGGTTTTTAACTCGGAAATAGCGTGAGAATTAGCATGACCTATATTTTTACTTTCTTTTATGCCTTGTGAAAGCGATTGGTGAATCTTTTCAGTGTTTCGAATAAATGAGGCGAGAGTTTCTTCTAAGATCGTGACCTTCTTATCTGGAGGATTCTGAAACTATGTTGATCATGAAGGATTCTTAGTATGGCCAAACCTGGTGGAGCATTAGAATTACTAAATTGACCTTGATTCTGGCCCTTAGACCATGAAAGGTTCGGATGGTTTTTCCAACCAGGATTGTAGGTTTCTAAATATGGATCAAACTTTTGAAGGTTATCAAATCTAGTGTAATTATAGAGAGCATTGGTTTGCTCTTCAATAGTTTGGCCTTCCCAAAAAGGCTCCATTCTACCACTAGTATGACCTAGTTCTAGAGCTTCTAACCTTTTTGCTATAGCATCAATTTTGGCATCTGATTCAAAGTTTTCTTCTGTTCTATTAACGTTTCCTCTGCCTAGAAAGGATTTTTTTTCTGGGGTTCCCTACTATTTCCCCATCGCTTAGTTTTCTTGGCGATTCCATTCAAAAATTCCATCGCCGCATCAACAGTTATTGTAGAATAATCTAAACCCTCGTAAAGGATCTGAACTAGTCTAACCTTTTCTAAACCATGAGAGGACATTGGGATAATAAATCATCGAACCTTTCCAAATACCTATACAACGATTCTCCCTCTTGCTGGGAGTGCAGATTTGCATCCTAATAGACGATGTTTTGTGCCTATGGAAAAACTTGTTGAAAAGGGCAGATGTAAGTTGTTCATATGTTTCAATTGACTCGGAAGTCAAACTATACAACCAAGATTTGGCTTTATTTCTCAGGGAAAAAGGGAATACCTAAGTTTCAACGAATCATCATCTAGGCCTCTAATTCTTAGGGTACTGCAAATTTCCTCAAAATTCCTGACATGGAAATAGGGGTTTTCATTTTCCTTCCCTAAAAAGATTGGGATCATCTGTATGGTCCAGGTTTTAGTTCGTAATTTTCCTCCATTTCAGCTAACTTGATACATGAAGGAAGAGTGGTCCTAGTAGGATTTAGCAAAGTTTTTAAATTTTCCATTTCTGGCATTATCGTATTACTAGGTTTATCACCAAGAGACGAACATTCAAAACTAGACTTTCCAAAATTAGAGGTCTCTAGATTAAGGTATTCCAGATTCTTGTTTCCTAAAATAGAATTACTAGGTTTTTCTCTAACAAATCGACCTAACGCGTCTCTTTTACGTTCAGGCATACACAAGAATTCAGAAAAAATTTATGCACATGCAAATGCTGGGCTCACTAATTTAGGTAAGCTTGGGTTACCTACATCAAGAATATATACCTACAACCAAAGACTGGTTACAAGTACAAGGTTGAGGCTTGTGGTGTTTTGGATGAAAACGCCCAGAGGGTTCACCTTATTAAACCACTTGTTTTCCAAAATCGGTGCCAGAAGAAAATGTAACTGGTGTGTGCAAGTGTTTTTTTTTTTAATATAATAATAAATAAATAACTTAAAAGAATAAACAAACAATAAAAGAAAATTACAAGTCCAAAATAAGAAATAAAGAAACTAACAAAAATAAAAGTCCAAAAATAATATCTTCGGTTTTCTCCTTTTTTGGCAAGTTCGACTTTCCACTTTTAGCTTCGAGTCAATCCTGCACAACAAAAACAAAAATACCAAAGACGTAAAATAGAACATAAAATTTAAGAAATAATAAAATTTAAAATACAAAACCTAAAAATAAAAATAAAACCTAAACCTCAATACAAGTCCGCATTGGGAGCGCTAAAAATTGATGTGATTGTAAAAGTGGTAGTAAAGTATCGTTCACTCGAACTTATGAAGACTGATTTTAGACTTAATGGCAAAAGATGATAATAATATTGAGAAATACGAGGATTTAGGATTCCACCAATTTTCATATTCATGTGGTTCAAATATTAACTCTAGACAATTATAGCTCAAGTTATATCGACCTGATTCTTTGCCAATATAGATCTTTAAAACATTAGATGTAAATTATAAGTATAGCGCATCAAAAGTCCTAATACTAAGCATGCGATATCAAACAAAATCACAACTAATTAAGATAAGATCATAATTCAAATTAAATTAGTGCAAAAATTCGTAAACGAATTAAATAGAATTACCACAATCTTGAAAAATAACTTCTTCCATTGTCCCAATATTGGGTTTAGCTCCCCATTATTACAAATAAAACTAAAAAGAAAAGAAATATCATAAAATCCTAAAACTGTCTGCCGGCTCCTCAACTCTGTCTCCTCGAATCTCGACCCACATCTTGTTTTGAAGTCAAACCAAATCATATACCAATCCTTCTATGATGAAACAGGATAATTGAAATCCTAATCCACGTCAAACACCAACCAAATCTCATCCAAAAATGCCTGAAAATAATCCCGTGAATTGACCTCTTTCCCTGTTTCACAAGATGTTAGAGAACTTCTCGGTCGAACTCGCATGCGTTGCTATCTCAAGCATGTTTATCAATGTTAGTGATCAAAACTATAAGTCTTGATTTCTAGCCTATCTATAGATGTCTCGGACTAGGACATAAATTGTGTAGTTGAGCTTAGTTTTCACGACATTCATCATTTGAAGACGAAGAACTACTAAGGGGAGCTTGTAGAACTTCATCGACAAAAGGTATGTGGAGACTTAAACTCATCTATCACTTGGAAAGTCTATTTCTACTTTATCTCCTATATTGAGACATAAGTCGTATTACAATATAGTTTTCTATATACACATTTGAGATTTCGAGCTGAGTTTAACTCGCTTACATATTTCTCGAAATATGTGTTGGCAAGCTTTCGCTTCAAGTTCATCTTATATCACGTGAAAATTTCCGAGTAACATCTTACATGGTTTTTGTGATACAAACATTTGGTGTTGTCTTGTAATGTTTCGTAATGATTATTTCAATAACTTGAAAATTGCTTTGATGCTAATAGTATGTGAAAAACGGCTATTGTCATCCTCTAAGAAAGTTTCAATGATTGAAATAAGAGTTTATAACACTTAACCATTATTGGATATGTCATGTTGTGCACTCTTGCACATATGTAATCCATATCCGGGAATCCATAGTATGGGAACCCGTTTGTGTACCGGTTGGTTTGAGAAATCCGGGAACCTAAGTATGCGTACCTATTTGCGTACTGGCGTACAGGTTCATGTCCGAGAATTTCTGTTGGAATTTGAAGTTTGCGTACTTGTTTGCTTACTGGCGTAACTCAATCTTGGTCCGGGTGTTTCATACCCGTTTGCATACTTGAAGGTTAAAGTTCTAAAATCGGTCTTAAACATGAACATAAACATTTATATAATAAGGAATGCAATATCTGCAAACCATGGCTATAATGTTCATGATTGATTCGAGTGAATCAAACCGATTTTGCTTCAATTATGTTCTTGTATAATTCTATGAGAATCTAGCAATTGAACAACTCTTTAACTAGTTTCATTTGGGTCATTTGAACTAGTTATGGTTAAGATGAATAAGGTTGATATGAGAGTAATCATATGGCTAACCTCGGTTAACTATTTGTGAACCAACACGGTGTACACGTTTGGATACGGTTACATAAACCTAAATGAGGGTACATTTCATTTGTGTGTAACAAGCTAAGTTCGATCTAACGGTTGAAAGATATTAGCTTGGTTGAATCAGGTTTTTCATCTAACGGTGAATATTGAACGCTTTGTTACCAAGGTAACTGGGATTGCAAACCCTGATTTGAAAATTGTATAAAGGAGAACTTTAGCAACTGGGAAACCTAATCCCCACATCTCCTGTATGATACTAGTTGCACAACTATAGTCGATTCTCTTTTAACCTTAGGTTTCTATCGAGACCGTGTAGGTTAACGACTTCAAAGACTTCATTGGGATTGAGAAGCCAGACCCAACTATTTTCTTTGTAGTTGCGTGTTCTAATCTTTCCCGATTCTATCGTATTGAGTACAACTGAAATAATTTACTCGAGATTAATTTCTCTGATAGGCAAGATAAAAGTAATCACAAACATCTTCGTCTCATCGTTTTTGATTCCACAATATCTTGTTTCGCTAGTCGTTTAAGATTATTGTGAGGTGATTGATAATACTAGGTTGTTCTTCGGGAATATAATTCTGGTTTATCAATTGGTTCCAGTTCACCTTGATTTATCAAAAGACGGAACAACAACTCTTGGGTATTTATGTGGGAGACATATTTATTCAATCTATAGACTTTTCAGTGTGAGACAGATTTATTTATCAAGTCTTCGGCTTTGGGTCGTAGCAACTCTTGGTTGTGGGTGAGATCAACTAAGGGAATCAAGTGTGTAGTATCCTGCTGGGATCAGAGACGTAAGAAACGCAAATGTACCTTGAATCAGTGTGAGATTGATTAGGGTTTAACTATATTCCAGTCTGAAGTTAATGACTAGTAGGCTAGAGTCTGTAGCGGATTAATACAGTGTGTGGTGTTCAATCTGGACTAGGTCCCGGGGTTTTTCTGCATTTGCGGTTTCCTCGTTAACAAAATTCTGGTGTCTGTGTTATTTCTTTTCCGCATTATATTTTATTATATAATTGAAATATCACAGGTTGTGCGTTAAGATCAATCAATTAGAATATCCAACCTTTGGTTGTTGATTTACATTGATTGACACTTGAACATTGGTCTTTGATACCATTCAAATAACTCCTCTTATATTCAATCGGGCTCGCATATTTCTATTTGCTGATTGCGGATTGAATTAAGAGTTAGAGATAATTAAGCTCTTTGATATAATTCACTCTAGATTGATTCTGACTGTCTAGTTGATTCTCTAGAAAGTATATTGGAGTAAGTCCTCTCAGATTTCCAAATGAATTGTTGGGTGTGGTTGTTAGACCCCCGCATTTTCAATTGGTATCATAGCAGGCAAACACATTAAAGACCTCATAAGTCCATGTTTGTAGCGATCTGATGATGGATAATATTATCTCTGAAAACTCTTCACCAGAAATGGATGAACTCAACATCGAGAGTGTTCTAGAAACCATCGACAAGGTTGAAAATCCTGACTTGAAAAAACTCATCAATTTCTTGTGTCTCGAAAAACTTCGATGGATAAGGGAAATTGATGGTTCTCATTGCGAAGTTTATATCAGAAAACCTAAACCTCGAGAACGCTCTGAAGAGGTTGTTGACCTCCAGAAAAAGTTAGATAAACAAATCCAGATCAATTCTGATCTTGCTTCGGAAATTACAAAGCTTAAGGATTTGAAATCTGTAAAATCTTTTTCAAAGGTTTTAAATGACGCCTCTAATTATTCTTTGAAGAATTGGCGTAAGTCAGGTGATAAGCAAGGTCTAGGCTTTGTGAAACCTGACAGCGCTCAGAACTCTTCAAACAAGGTTTATGATGTTGGTACATGTTTTTTTTTGTAGTTCTCATAATCACTTTCAGCATGTGTGTTTGTCTTTCAAGAGAAGACTAAAGGTTGGTGGTGATCTTCATAAGAAATCTACTCAACTTTTGTCATCCCTTAAAAGACATTCAATACTAACAAGAAATCCTAAAGTGGTTAGTAGTGCTAGTATGGGAGCTTTTGCTCTAAAGTCAACATCACCGTTTTAATGGTTCCTTGATAGTGGGTGTAACAGGAACATGAATGGAAATCTCTCATGGTTTATCAACTCAAGCGATTTTGATGGTGGACCAGTAAATTTTGGAGATGGAAGTTGTTGCTACATAAGAAAGAACGGGACAATCAAGTTGCCTGGCATTCCTGAAATTCATGACGTCGTATACGTTAAAGGTACGACTGCTAATCTTCTTTCTATTAGTCAAATCTGTGACAAAGGCCATAAAGTTGTCTTCAATGATAAAGGATGTGACATTGTCGACAAATCTGGGAAAGTGATTTTTCAAGGATCACGTGGAAAAAATAACTGTTATCTTCTAGATACTCAGTTCAGTAATTATTGCAATTTGACTAAGGTAGAATGTACACACCTTTGGCATGAGCGTTTTGGTCACATCAATTATTGTCTTCTAACTAATATCATTAACAAACAACTTGTTAGAGGCGTTCCCAAAATCAATGCTAAGGTTGAAGGTGTATGTGGTGCCTGTCAAAAGGGTAAACAAACGAAATTTCCACAAAAATCATCTCGAAATATTCTCACCAAAGCTCCACTTGATTTAATTCATATGGATCTTTTCGGCCCAATTCAACAATCTACAGTGGCTGAGAAGAAGTATGCTTTGGTTATGGTAGATGATTACACTAGATTTACCTGGGTGGCATTTTTGGCTCACAAGAATGAAACACTCATTTAGTTCAAGATTATTGTTAATAGAATTCAGAATGAACATGGTCATAAACTAAAGAAAATTAGAAGCGATCGTGGCACATAATTCAAAGACACCAAAGTATTTGAATATTGTGACTCTCTGGGAATCATTCAACAATACTCTCCACATATCACTCTGCAAGCAAATGGAGTTGCAGAAATGAAGAATAGAAACATTCAGGAAATAGCAAGGGTAATGCTCCATAACAAAAACTTACCGTTAAGGTTTTGGGGTGAGGCTGTTTTTACGGCTTGCTATTTTATCAATCGTGTTTACCTACGGTCAAAGACCTTAAACACCCCCTATGAGATGTGGTACGGTAAGAAACCCAACTTACGCTATCTCAGAGTGTTCGGCAGTAAGTGCTACATTCTAAAGGATCGTGAACAGAAAGGGAAGTTTGATTCGAAAAGCGATGAGGGCATTTTTCTTGGCTATGCATCTAACAGTCGTGGTTTCCGAGTCTTTAATCTCAGAACTCGAGTCATGATGGAATCGGAAAATGTTATCATTTATGATCTAAGTAATTTCATCATGATGACTCTCCTGCTGAATTGCCTCCAATCGAGACAATTGAGAAAATCAAAGAAACGTCAGAATCAGAAGAAGTTGTTCCAACAGTTGATGATCCTAATGTCTCTAGTGATGAGGAGAAAATCTCTAGTCAGGCTATTTCTTTTGAACAAGAACGTGTCCCTCCATGACATATTTGGTGTTAGAGCATTGCTCGGTTGAACCCACCAAGCGTTGGTATGTCAAGTTTGGTTGTCATATTTTAGTGAATCAAAACTCATGTTAAGAGTCACTTGATTATGTACTAGAGTCAACTTCGTCTAGGTTAGCTTGAAAGTATTAGGATATGAGACATTACAAGTATTGCGAAGACTTGAAGATATGAAGAAGCAAGAAGCTACAACGACGACAATCATCCTCCACTTGAGGTTAGTGATATTTGACTTGAACTGTTTCATTCCCTAACGTATCTTTCAAGTCGTGCATATTGAAAACATAACTGCGAAGCATATTTGAACTCTAGATAGACATAATATTAAGGAATACAATACGAGGTTTATTGCTTAACCATTAAACTTTGTAGATAAGACATCGCCATAATCATTTGAATGCTATTATGATTATGTATGGGTATGAGGTGAGGATTTCATCCTAGGGAACAATGTTTACATGTGTTCTAAGGAAGTAAGTTCATAAACTTGTTTGTGAACCGAAAGGAAATTACCAGGTGTTATTGGTTTTGTTATTCATTTCATATCTTATGAACAACCAATATGTGTAATTGAGTATAACCGCTCACAACTTGTTTGTGTTCTTGGTAGAACTATTCACAAAGGCCTGACTTATGTGTTGGTATGAATTTTATTAGTGAAACTGATCTTAAGTAATCACCTGAGATGGTATGATCGGGTCTGTGTTATGTCTGACCAAATTTGGGAAAGGGGAACCGATCCTAGTAAGAGGTGCAGTACATCACAAAAAGGAACCGATCCTTGTATGAGGTGCAGCAAGGTTTATAGCAGAAAGGGGAACCGATCCTATGGACACGTGCAACATGTTTTTAGGCAAAGGGGAACCGATCTTATGGACATGTGCAACACATATAAGTTAGATTTATTTTTACTCGGTCAATAAAATAGATTAAAAAAACAAAAAATGTACAGGTCCTAGGCTATAATGAGCTAGCCATGGGCTACCAACAAAACAAGCCTATTTAAAACGGAAATAAACCTCACCCGACCATTCTACATAAAGCATAGATATTGGCCTCTCCTCATAAAACTCAAAAATGTCCTCATCTTGCAAACAGGCTTGCTTAGCCGAAGCATCTGCAGAAAAATTAACTTCCCTATATTTATGAATGTAGCGAATATTGAAGTAGAAACTCCTCGCCAATCTCCACTTATGATTTAATTTCCAAGGTAAACCCTCATTTTGAAAAGCTTGAATGCAACTCATCAAATCAGATTGTACGCAGATACTCCTAAAATTCCACCTTCTGGCCAACATAGCACCATATATAACTGAGCACACTTCCGCATAAAATTTTGTCTGCAGTCCCAGGCCAACGCAGAGGACTCCCAAAACAGATGCGTTTGCATCATGAAATGTGACGCCAGCACTAGTCGGGCCTGGATTTCCAAGGGACGCACCATCACAGCAAATCATGATTTCATCTTGGTTAGGAGGACACCACCTTACCTCAATTGGAGAAGAAACTTTGCACGATATATGATTCACTTTAAAATAATTCAAGATGCATAAATCCTTCATTGTATTATTCATATGGCCCTTCATCCGTATTGAGTTATCACGAATTAACTGATAAACTCTACCTTTAAAACCTAGCCAATGCATAACAACATCTTCAAAATAAACTTTGTTGCGCAGCCTCCATAACTCCGTAGTGATTGCAAGATTAGCAACCAACCACAGATCCTTAATCATCCTGCTGCACCCCTTAGCAGCCTTATACGAAGCCACTAAATCTTCTCTTGGTTGCAGATTAAAAATACGAGCCGCCCAAGCCCAAATTCTCTTGTCAAATCTGCACTGCCAAGTAATATGGCTAAGAGTTTCGCAATCCTGTCTACATAAACGGCACATTGAAGGCAAACACCTCCCACTCTTCTTAATGACATTATCATCA
The DNA here is from genome assembly GCF_003573695.1 of Papaver somniferum. Lineage (NCBI taxonomy): Eukaryota > Viridiplantae > Streptophyta > Magnoliopsida > Ranunculales > Papaveraceae > Papaver > Papaver somniferum. The sequence goes on along the minus strand of NC_039365.1, from coordinate 120,843,450 downwards.
CTAGCACAACACTGCTTTTCCCAGATCTTCCAATATTGAACACTTAGAGTAGGGTGCACAACTGGCCGAGAAAAAAAAGTTGTAGTTGGCAGAGTTTCCGCATTCTCTCTAATGGAAGCCTTTGCGGATTTAACTGAGAAGACTCCTTTGCTATCTAAATCCCAAATGTTATAGTCATCGCCCCCAGCAATAATAGGCAAGTTTCCAACATCAATATTGAGCCGAACCATCAAATCCCGTGTGCTTTGAGGAATAGCCCAAGCACCATCAACAATGATATCACTAACCTTAGCCTTTAAATCATTAGGGCCTTTGGAAGTGATACCTAATCTATTCGCAATCGAAAAATCACCAAGCCAATTATCAAAGAATAAGGAAGTATTAGCGCCATCACCTATAATTTTCCTAGTGTGTTGCTGCACAAAATCATAAACCCACCTGATTCCGGGAAAAACCGTAGAACCAAGTTTGTAATAAATCAAAACTCCATTCAATTTGAAGTACTTCGCCCTCAAAAATCTGGCCCAAGTCTTGTCCGAATCACGAATTGAAATCCATAACTTCATAAGCATAACCTTGTTGACATCAATCAATCTTCTAAGGCCCAGGCCACCTTCACGTCTTGAACAACACATGTTGTGATATAAAACCGTAAAGAACTTACGCTTTTCCGCATCACACGACCAAAGAAAATTCCTAATGGCTCTCTCAACTTGTTTAATGATATTGCAAGGCCATTTATAAACAGCCATATAGTGAATAACATAATTATAAATCACCGATCTGATCAAAACCAGTCTAGCTTGAAAAGATAAGAGTTTACCCTTCCAACCAGCCAACTTGTCCATAATCTTTTCAACCACCTGCCTGACATGAATGTGCCGCACAATGTCAGGCTTTAATTGAATTCCCGGATATTTATCCGGAAATAAAGCTCTTTCCATGCCCAAATAATTAACAATAGCAATACTCCGAGAATAAGTGCCACCACCGTAATAAAATTTGCTCTTCGCATAATTTACGCACTGGCCTGAAGCCTTCTCATAGACACTAAGCATAGTCTTCAAATTTTTCAAACTATGAAGATTACCTCTGCAGAAAACAAGAATATCATCCGCAAAGAGAAGGTGTGTTGGAGCCACACCTTTCTTACTAACCATGTTGTGCATACTTCTATTAGCAAACAATTTAGAAAGATTACGACTCAAAATATCTTCAATAAGAACAAAAATCAAAGGTTAAAGAGGATCACCTTGGCGCAAACCTCTAGTGATGCTAAAAAAACCTTCTGGACTGCCATTTATTAGCACAGAAATCCTAGCCGAACAAAGAATACTATGAATCCAAGAGCACCAGGTTTCAGAAAAACCATATTGACGAAAAACTTCAGTTATAAACTCCCAACTTACAGTATCAAAAGCTTTAGCAATGTCCACTTTTAAGCCGACATTACCAAAGTTCCTTGGCACAGAAATCTCATTAATCAATTCAGACGCAAGAGCTATATTTTCATGAATGTTCCTTGCCTTCATAAAAGCCACTTGTTTTTCAGAAATCAGTCTATTCAGAACCGTACCAAGCCTGGTAGCCAAAAATTTTGTAATGATTTTGAAGAAAAAATTACTCAAACCAGTAGGCCTAAAATCCTTAATAGCATCCGACCTTGTGTTTTTTGGAATGAGAACAATAAAACTAGAATTAATGCCATTAGGAATTTTCCTCATCAACCAACAATTTTTAATGGCACTAAAAAGATCAATAGAAATAATATTCCAACAATGTCTGTAGAAAGAACCTGAGAAACCATCTGGGCCAGGCGCCGAATCCGCTCCCAAGTCAAAATAACTCTCTTAATCTCATCTAGAGTTGGCACAACATCCATAAAAGAACTCTCAGGGTCTTAGATTCTGTCATGCTCAAATTCAAACAATCTTGGATCAATGACAGCCGCTCCACCATTAAACTTATCCTTATAGTGATTGACAATGAAATCTTTAATTTCATCCTGCAAAACCAAAGTAGAGTTAGATGAAATCCTAAGTTCAGATATTGTATTTTGACTCTCCCTCATACGAATGTTATTATGAAAAAATCGAGTGTTTTGGTCACCATCCTCCAACCAAGTAACTATGAATTTCATCTTAAGCATTACTGAAAAATAAGTCCGCACTGCATCCACAACATTCTTGGCATCTGCCACCTTGGTGAATTGGACTTCATCCTACGGATCTAAATCTATAAGATCATTTTTAGATTCAAGACTAAGTTCAGCCTGTTTCAAACGAAATTGAACATCACCAAATACATTTCTATTCCATAGCTTCAAAACTTCCTTCAAACGTTTTAACTTTCCAGCAAAAACAAAAGGAGGCGCACCAACAAGGCGCAAATTCCAGTTATCTTCTAACAGCTGCATAAAACACGGATGATCATACCACATCTTCTGGATTCTAAATGGAGCTCTTGCCGGCCTTGGGCTGTCAAAAGCAAACCTAAAAAGAGGGGAATGATCTGAACAGATCCTTGGCAAAGCTTTGCACCTCCAATTTTCATATTTGTAAATCCAAGCATCATTCACAATCGCCCTATCATTCCTTGAAACAATACGACGATCACCACTCTGACAATTAGACCAAGTATATTTTTTACCAATCGAATCTGCTTCAACTAGCCCATTATCAGAAATCCAACTTCGAAATTCATTCATATAAGTACTTAAAGTTGGCCTACCGCCCTTCTTTTCATCCAGACGAAGAACACAATTAAAATCACCAAGCACCAACCAAGGAATAGATATAAAACCCAACCCCAATTGTTTCCACAATAATATCCTTGAAACCGGATCCAAAGAAGCATGAACAGCCGTAATCCAAACACCATCAAAGTCTAAAGTAATTGCTTGTTTAGAAGAAGATAAAATACCTGGTCTTTCCAAATAATTCTTCCACAGAACCCATATGTTACCTTTTTCACCAGCATCCTCATTAGTGATAACATCTTCACAAAACTCATCCAATCTCAAAGACCTAACAAATAACATCAGGTTTGTGCAAGTGATAGAGCTCCTTTAACTTGGCCTTTGCACCATCTTTGGCCAAGCCTTGAGCATTCCAATAGAAGACCCTCATTGATTACCCCTATCACGTGGAGGGCTTGCCGAACCCCTTAATTTCATCTTATTTCTTGTTTCAACATGGCTAGTACTCTCCGCAGGTTTAGTTCCTGGTTTCTTTTATGGTTTAGTTTTTGTAGTGCCAGCCGCTTTCTTTTCCAAAGTTTCTTGCTTCAATTTGTCTGCCGCTGCCTTCTTTTCCGGCTCCTCCTGATCCATCAGAGCACTCCATCGAAGCTTCTTAGATTCAACATCTACAGGATTAGTACTTGGTTGCGAAGTATCAGGAGGAATATCAGAGATAACCTCCTCCGCCTCTTTGTTAACTTCCTCAGTGCCAGATTCAAATCTGTTTGATAAAGTTATATTATCTACATAATTTTCCAGAGATGATCTTCTAGATGTTTTAGTAGCAGCACTAAAACTAGCCTCGTCAACAGGTTCCAACACAGAAATTGTAGAGAGCAAACCTGTAGCTATAGGTTCAACAAGGTTTTCAATATTATCTTGAACAAAATTGATCTCAGCTTGCTTCTTCTGCTAAAGGGCCAGATTCCTCTTTTCAAGTGATAGTTTTCTAAGGGTCTCAACTCTAGTATGCACCATTTCCTCCTCAATTCTGGCCACCTCCGCATCTCTCTGCAAATCATAAGTCCTTTTATTCAATTCTTTAAGTTTTTTAATAGAATCAAGTTCTTCATCATCCACCAAGTCAACATCCTCAGAAGAAGTTATGACTAAAGCAGCACTTAAAGCATCATCATTGAGCATCCCCGCAGCAACACAATCATTGCGTTCAGAAGAAGCGCAATCTTTGCGCTGGCTTGCACTATCTTTGCACTTCTCCGAATTATCACAATGCAGAGCATCATCAGACGCACCAACATTTTTAACTGGAGGAATAGATTCATCCACAACACTCGTTGAAGGGCTATCAATATATCTATGGGTTCCAGCAAAAACCTTTGTAATTGGGACTTTCGTTGTTGGAATAAGTAATGGTGGCGTAGTTTTTGCATCCGATTGATCCACCAGATTTGGGACTTTATCCTTTGATATTTTCTCCTTCTTCCAAATTTTTTGAAGCTCAGCAATCTCAGCTTCAATTCTGTTCTTGATCTTTGGATCCTTTTCAGCATCAGCTTGCTCTTGTAAATCCCTACGTTTCTTAATACGACACTCATCATTAATATGACCAATGGATATGCAGTGATCACAAAAGCTAGGCCGATTAAGGAGTTCATAGTTTTGAAAAAAAGCTTCCTCACCATCTTGACCATTAATAATAATCTTACTAAGTGGCTTCGAGAAATCAATATCAATCAAAACTGGAGCAAAATAACCATACTCATAATTTAAGGTTACGGAAATTTCACTATGATCCCGTTCTTGTACCTTTTCCAATTTTATTGACAAAAAGGGGGATAATTAATATGTAGTTCACACTACAAATACATATGGTTTTCGGATCATTGTGTAAGGGGGAGTGGTTTCCATGTGAGATGGAGTATTGACTAAAGGAGAGTGATACATATCACCATAATATTATTGTTGAAGTTGTGATACAATTGAACTTTGACACCGTGTAATAATATTATGACACTGTATAACAATGATCGAGACCGATGCTTTCTCATTGTTATAGCTACGAATCTTCAACAACGGTGATACAAAACTTACAACCTTTGGGATCATTGGAGTACCTGGAAATGATGAAGATTTCGAGGAATGTTGAAGATTAGACACGTGGAATAGGAGCTACTAAAGTTTCATTATCTTTTTTGTATTCCATATATTGATATTTTTGTCATCAAAATTGACAAAGGGGGAGATTATTAGAGCATTGCTCGGTCGAACTTGCATGCGTTGTTATCTCAAGCATGTTTGTCAATGTTAGTGATCAAAACTATAAATCTTGATTTCTAGTCTATTATAGCTAAGTCTCGGACTAGGATAGAAAGTGTAGTTGAGCTCAAGGACTTCATGGGGATTCATCATACAAGAAGAATAACTACTCAAGGAACCGGTGGATCTTCTCGACAAAAAGGTATGTGAAGACTTGAACTTATCTGTCACTCAAAAGTCTATCTACTCTATCTCCTACTATTTGAGACAAGAAGTCGTATGCTATATATATAGACTGGATTATACACATTTGGTATTTCGAGCCGAGTATACCTCGCCTATCTATTATCTCGAAATATGTTTTGGTAAGCGTTTCGCTTCGATCAAGTTTATCTTTACCTAGTGACGAAAGTCATGATATGTTTCAATCACTTTGAAAATTGCTTTGACGAGAAATGGTTTGTGAATAACAACTATATAACGTCTTATAAGAATGTTTCAATGATTGAAATGAGAGTTTATATTATATAACCAATGGTGGACATAAACATTGTTGTGGAAACACATTTATGTATAAGTCCTATTCCTTGAACCAAAGTTTGCGAACTTTGTTGATCAAGAGAAACCGGAGAATGGCGTGAGCCAAGTCCACGAACTCAGTCCGCGAACTGCCGAACTTCTCATCCCGAGAAATTCTGCTGGAGTTGACAAACTAGACTAGTCCGCGAACCCAGTCCGCGAACCGGAGAAAGTCTTTGCCGATATTTTCTGCTGGAGTTTGTAAACTCTACCGGTTGCTTAAGTCCGCGAACCTAGTATGCGAACTTGAGAAAGGTTATATATCTGAAGATGATTTATGAATTTAAACTTATAAAGACTAAGGAATGCAGTTTACAAACCATGGCTATAAAGTTCATGAATCGATTCGAGTGAATCAAATCATCTTTGCTTCAATTGTGTCTTGTATACATGAGATTCCCTTGAAATTGCACAACTCTCTAACTAGTTCATTTGAGTCATTTGAAATAGTTATGGTGAAGAAGACACGGTTGATATGAGATGCTCATATGGTTAACCATTTGGTTAACTATTGTTGAACCAACAAGTACATATGTTCGGGTACGGTTAAAAAACCTAGAAACATGCATTGTCAAGTGTGTGTAACAAGCTAAGTTTTCGATCTAGCGGTTGAGAAATATTAGCTTGAATCTAAATCAGGTTTTCATCTAACGGTGGATATTGTTTGCTTCGTTACCAAGGCAAAAACCTGATTTGAAAGACTATATAAATGAGACATCTAGTATTGTGCAAAACTAATCCCCACACCTTACGTGTGATACTAGTTTGCGTACTAGAGTCGATTCTCCTTTAACCCTATGGTTTTCTTCTTCTAAATCCAGGTTAACGACTTAAAGACTTCATTGGGATTGTGAAGCCAGACCGATACTACTTTTATCGTAGTTGTGTAATCTGATCTTGCATCTTCTATCGTACGAGTACAATCAGATTGATTGGTTTGAGATTGATATCTCCGATAGGCAAGATATAAAAAGTAATCACAAACATCTTCGTCTCATTGTTTGTGATTTCGCAATATCTTGTTTCGCTACCATACGATTAATATTGTTGTGAGGTGATTGATAACTATAGGTTGTTCTTCGGGAATATAAGACCGAATTATCAATTGGTTCCTGTTCACCATGATTATTATCAAAAGACGGAACAAAACCTTTAGGGTTTATCTGTGGGAGACAAATTGATCCTTTGATAGACTTGTCTATGTGTGATAGATTTTTTGATTGTCAAAGCCTGCGATTTTGGGTCGTAGAAACTCTTAGTTGTGGGTGAGATCATCTAAGGGAATCAAGTGCGCAGTATCCTGCTGGGATCAGAGGCGTAGGAGCATAACTGTACATTGGATCAGTGGGAGATTTATTGGGGTTCAACTACTTTCCAGTCCGAAGTTAGCTTGGAGTAGTCTAGTGTCTGTAGCGGCTTAATACAGTGTGTGTTCAATCTGTACTAGGTCCCGGGGTTTTTCTGCATTTGCGGTTTCCTCGTTAACAAAATTATGGTGTCTGTGTTATTTCTATTTCCGCATTATATTGTTTATCTTTATAATTAAAATAATATAGGTTGTGCGTTGAAGTTCAATCAATTAGAATATCCGACCTTACGGTTGTTGATTTCATTGATCGACACTTGGATATTGGTCTTTGGTACCATCCAAGTTATTCCTTGTGTTTGATTAAAGACTCGCTGATTTCTATTGAACGAGTAAATCAAAACAAGAAAGAGATATTAACTCCTTGAGATACTTTTACCTAGATTGAGTCTGACTATCTAGTTGATTCTCTATATAGTATTTCGGAGTTAGTCCATACAGATTGCTAAGCGAAATATTGGGTGGTGTTGTTAGACCCCCGCTTTTTCAATTGGTATCAGAGCAGGAAAACACCTCAAATATTATAAGTTTGTGTTTTTTCGATTCCCAAAAGTCTATTCCTATGGGAAATCTTTCTAGGAGGCTTGCTCATGGCATCTGTAATGCACACTAGAGTTCCTTAAAGGTTGTTCAGAGATTATCACACTTCATTCCTATGGATGCACATGATAATCCTATACCATCTAGCATGTCAGAAAATCTAGAGGTGAAGAAACGATCTAAGGAAAAGAATAAAAATAATTTTCAAAGAAAACATGGTCAACGCTCAATGGTATGGACTCTCACGAGAATTACTCTTAATCTCTTTGAGGAATACTACCATAAAGGTATTGACAAGGAGTTATTTAGAGCGTTTGAAAGTGTTTTTCAATTCTTAGAAAAGCTTAATTCCATAGAGAATTTGAAGTGTTCCGACAAGAGTGTTGTGCCTGTCAAATCATTTTCTAATGATGCACAAACTGTTCTCAACACCGATTCATGTGAAGCCGATAAAAAGGATTCATATGAATTGAGCAGATGAACCATTTTTCAGAAAAGGTCTTCTCTTTGTCATAATAAAAAGGACCCACATGACTCTAAGTATTATCATTACGATTATACTCTTGACTCTGGGTAGAAATATCAACCAAAAAAATTGCATGGGAAATCCTATGCAGTTTCCAACACCTGATTTCAGGATTGGCTCTATCCCATGTGTATATAACTTGAAATGGGGCAAGTAACAGGTTGATTTGTGATTTAATATCTCTTTTATTATATTTTTAATAAGAGCGTTTCAGTAGGAACTTTTTCGCTTGCTGTTTGTAAAATCCTACTCCTCAAATGGGTCACGGTTCGTGCACGGGTCAAAGCCCATGTAGGATATATAAAAGAAGTTCGCGGACGTCTTCATCACCTTAAACAGTCCGCGTACGTGAACCTCTAGGGTTTTGTGTGTTTCCACCATTAAAGCCTCCTTGAAGAAATTGAAAAAAAGGGTGTTTAAGATTCACTCCAGGTAAGTAAATTTCTCTTTCTCTTTTCTTATTTCTAGACCTACGACGAATCCTAAAAGATCAAAATCCTCTAGCCTGAAATCTCCTTGTGACCAGAACTCTCTTAGAATTAAATTTTTGGATGATTCTTGTGATAAAATGTTTGATAAGATTGCTTCAAAAGGTTTCATTCTAGAAAAGAAGTTGGTTTTCTCTAGTGGGCATGAAGATGATTTGGTATGCTTTAGAAAATTCAAGCTTGGAAATATCTTTGATGGTCTTGGTCAAGGATTTGATTCTATTACAAGGATTTTCTATGCTAACATTCATGATGTTGATTACAACAAGATGGAGTTAAAATCCATGATTAGTAGAGAGAGGTTTCTTGTTGATAGAGAATTAGTTTCAAGGATTACCAAAATCCCGTTGGGGAACGTACGGCTTGCTAGACCAAGTGATGAACGTCCATCATCTGATGATATCTCAGTTGGGCTTTGTGGGAAGAAGGTCGTTTGTATTCAAGGAAAGTTCCCTACTAATGATCTTAGTATTGCTTTGATGGCTTTTGGAAAACTTGGTATCCCCAATCTTTTTCCCTCAACAATTAAAAATTCTTGGTGGAGCCATGAATTTGCGGAATTGGTCTATTTCCTTGAAATGGGTGTTCCTAGTCTCGATATTTGTGGTTTTATTATCTCTCAAATGGTTTCGATGACTTCACCTGTCAGGACGTTGGGATACCCATGCTTGATCAGTCAAATTTGCCATGATCGTGGGTTTGATTCAATTGGAAACTCTCTTGGGGTTCCCAAACCAGTTCGTTCGTGTACCTTCAGGCGGATAAGGGAAAATGCTTGCAAGCGACAAAGAATTGCTTCTCTTGATTTCAGTGGCCCTACCACCATGAGCCTTCTTCAAAAAATTCATAAGGGTGTGTGTAAGGTCAATTCAAGAGTGAAGTGTGTCCAAGAACAATTGTCTTTGGTTGCAACAAAGTTCCCTAGCTTAACGAAGATTTGAACGCAATTCAAGCATCCCGGAGTATCTCCGATGAGGAAGAAGATGAGTAATTCGTGTTCTTATTTATTGCCTAGTATGTCTTCTTTTTGGTTTAGTTGGAAGAATAACTAGTTCTTGAATAGCAATGATTGTGACTACACATAGCTATTATGTTTCATCTTCTTGTTCTTTTTTAGGTTTTGGTTTAAATTCTAAAAATATTTGGAGGATGATGTTTTTGCAGTATTAATCTTTATGATTTGATATATTGCAATTTGTTATGGGATATTGATGTTTACGTCCTGAACTATGTTTGTCCCATACTCTGTCAAAAGTAAAGTCGTTTGTGATCGGTATTCATGTACTGGTAAAAAAATGAATAAACTTTTGACAAATATAAAAGTTAAGCCTATATTGTCAAATATTTGATGGAAGATAGGTTAAAATCTTTTGTTTTCAAGGATTATGTCTATTAATATCATTATGCAAATAGTGATTTAAGATAGAATGAATCTTTGTGTATTCCGCAGTATTGATCATCCCTGATCCATAATTTTATGTATTACTGTGAGGCTCCGTAATGCATCTTATGTTGAGCACTATACAACCGAGTTGATTTATTAGCTTAGTTGGTGTTCCATGAGATATGTTATGTCGAGCATATTGAACTAAATTAATCATCTTGTTTGGTTATTTAGTTATTGCTCCGTAAGTTTTCTTATGGAGAGCAAAACAAATGACAATTAAATTGATTACTTTTGTAATTAGTTTGGTTGTGTATTCCAATTAGATTAATTATGGGTTCTCTTGTAATTAATCTAGTTGAGTATTTTCTTGTCTCCATAAGTTCTCTTATGTTGAGCATAATCAATTGAATTGATCACATCTTGTGTTTAATTTGATTGCGTATTCCGATTAAATTAATCATGGTTTTACTTGTGATTAATTTGATTGAGTTTTTTGGATATAGAAAATCATTCTCATGGTTTTTAGTGTCCAATAAAATCCTTCTTCTTCTAAAACCAGGTTAACGACTTAAAGACTTCATTGGGATTGTGAAGCCAGACCGATATTACTTTTATCGTAGTTGTGTAATCTGATCTTGCATCTTCTATCGTACGAGTACAATCAAATTGATTGGATTGAGATTGATATCTCCGATAGGCAAGATATAAAAAGTAATCACAAACATCCTCGTCTTATTGTTTGTGATTCGGCAACATCTTGTTTTGCTACCATAATATTAAGATTGTTGTGAGGTGATTGATAACTCTAGGCTGTTCTTCGGGAATATAAGACCGGATTATCAATTGGTTCCTGTTCACCTTGATTATTATCAAAATACGGAACAAAATATTTAGGGTTTATCTGTGGGAGACAGGTTGATTCTTTGATAGACTTGTCTATGTGAGACAGATTTTTTTATTCTCAAAGCCTGCAATTTTGGGTCGTAGAAACTCTTAGTTGTGGGTGAGATCAGCTAAGGGAATCAAGTGCACAGTATCTTGCTGGGATCAGAGGCGTATGAGCATAACTGTACCTTGGATCACTGGGAGATTGATTGGGGTTCAACTACAGTCCAGTCCGAAGTTAGCTTGGAGTAGGCTAGTGTCTGTAGCGGCTTAATACAGTGTGTATTCAATCTGTACTAGGTCCCGGGGGTTTTCTGCATTTGCGGTTTCCTCGTTAACAAAATTATGGTGTCTGTGTTATTTCTATTTCCGCATTATATTGTTTATCTTTATAATTGAAATAGTGCAGGTTGTGCGTTGAAGTTCATTCAATTAGAGTATCCGACCTTACGGTTGTTGATTTCATTGATTGACACTTGGATATTGGTCTTTGGTACCATCCAAGTTATTCCTTGTGTTTGATTAAATACTCGATGATTTCTATTGGTTCGAGTAAATCAAAACAAGAGAGAGATATTAACTCCTTGAAATACTTTTACTTAGATTGAGTCTGACTGTCTAGTTGATTCTCTAGAAAGTATTTCGGATTTAGTCCATACAGATTGCTAAGCGAAATATTGGGTGGTGTTGTTAGACCCCCGCTCTTTCAATTATATTGAGAAACTTTAGCAAAGATACACAGAAGATGCAAAACTCCTTAGATTCACCGGGAAAGAAACATAATTAACCTAATCCATCTATTCCAAAGATACCCAATTAAAAAACTTACCTGGCTTGGTATCATCCGGCCATCAGGCTCGTGATTCGTCTTCGTGTGTTGCGGTGGTTGATTTGTGATTGTGTTGAGGTTAGTTCATGAGTCTCCGCTCTGTTGCATTGTTGGTTAATCCAATTCAATCCAATGCACCATGTTGATTGCACCAATATGGGTGGAAGAGATGAAAGTTAATCCTTGAAAATCAATTGTACCATGTTATAAATATATTTATACGACTTTGTGTTGAGTGTCTCTTCATCAGTGATATGTATATATGTATTTAACTCTATTTATACGACTTTGTGTTGAGTGTCTCTTCATCAGTGATATATATATATATATATATATATATATATATATATATATATATATATATATATATATATATATATATATATATATATATGTATGTATGTATTTAACTTTATCATCAAGTAGTCAACTGTAATACAAAATGATAATATAGCCTTTGGTAACCCTGAAAGTCAAATCATTTGGCCTTACCACATTTACTACTTGGGCCACAGGGATTTGTTTTTGATTTACCATAGAAAAACCCTTGAATTTCTTTCATTCCGAAGTACATGCAGAATATATATCGAGATCAAAGTGCATAGTATGTGATGTCTCACTTGTTTGGTAATGCTAAGAAAACAATGCATTAATAACATCATTAGGAATTATATAATGTCGTTGAAGTTTAACTGTATAATTTTGTCATATTTCACGCACAAATTCTGCTATGTTGGAATAAATAAATATATGAAAGAGGACATTCACATAAACACGGGGTTGAGGGATCCCTGATGTTATGATTGATCAAAATATTTCTTGTCGATAACCTTTTATGGGTAAACTCCATTAAAAAAGTCCATTATGATAGGAACTGTTTGGCTCCAAATGAAGTCAAATTTAGTAACTTTGCAACTTAAAACTTGATTATAAGGACTAGAATTAGAGGTCAAGTTTGTGTTCTCTATATAAGGACTAGAATCAGAGATGGAAAGCAATCCAACCTATAAGAGTAGTAAAGCTTAGGTTTTTGGTCTCTTTCTTAGGCAGTGATGTGTGTCGTAACCACAACAAATTAATTAATATTTTTCCACCTAATTAACAAGTAATATAGTGTAGCCAAGTTCGTTCCCACGAGGAGCAAGAGGTTTTAGTTGTTTAGTTGTCACAAAAAGGGGTAGATTTTAAAAACGAAAGAAAGTAAATAAAGTAATTAAAAGTTTAAGTTGAAATCAATAAGAGAGATTAGATCAAGGAATCCTTCTTCGTTGCAAAACAATGATTCAAGTTATGTTCTTTTCCACTTTTTATTAGTCACAGATTATCACCAACCGTAGGTAAAGCAGCTAGCTCAGTGCTAAACCTCTAAATCCCTAGTATCACCGGATACGGAAGTTCTCGACTACCGGATTATATTCACCAAACCACCTAGTAGTAGCTCACTCAAGATGTAATTTAGTTAAACTCATTAAGATTTATGAATTTATTAGGTTGATATTAGTAGTTAGACTCTTAGATCAAGGTCTACTTGCTAACGTTGTTTCCACACACAATAACTCCACGGAATCCCTCCGTAAGGTCTCGTGTTTGCTACCTATGTAAAGAGTCAAGAAACGATTACTTATCCCCTAACTTTCACTAGCTTTAGATAAATTAACAAATCAATTTAGTAGGTCTCCTAAACAATCTATCAATCAACCATGAATGTATAAACATTCCTATTAGTAAAAACAAACGATAATCATGTGAAAAACTTCAAAGTAAATTTAAAAACAAAACTCAAAACATGTTAAGAACTAGGAATTCATGCTCAATCAATAAGAAAATTATCTACTCATGTTTTTGAAATTCACACAAATAATTAAAGGGAGAATGTTTTTAAAGTTCACACAAATAATTAAAAGAAGAATTTTGAAAGCAAGCAAAAACACAAGTGTTGTGTGTGTAAAGAGGTGTATAGAAGTGTGTGTAGAACTTCTCTATTTATAAGCTTCAATATCCTTGCAATCCTCTTAGGAATAAAATCCCTTTCCTTTTGTAGCTCAAATTCCAAATCCTTGTCTTTGTAAAACTCTTCCACCTTCTCCTTCCAAATTCAAGCCCAATTCCTCAAACCCATGAGTCTAGATTACTCTTCACAAAATTCTGCTACTTTTGGGTCGCCGGAAAAAATCCGGGAATCACCGGAATTCGGCCGAAAAAAATCATCGCCGTCCACCTGAGTATCACTGTCGGTCACCGGAGAAATATACCGTCTGATGCCGTTACAGTTAACGGTCAAACTGGTCAAACCGTTAGTCAAGGGGTCAAAGGGAAGAGAGAGTCAGCCATTGAGTCAGCAACGAGTCAGATGATAACTCAGCTGACTGGTCTTAATTGCTTGGGTTGAATCGGCTCATCGTCCGGTATTGAGTTGACTCAATTGAGAAATGATTTCAGCAGAGCCTCCCTTATTTCTGGCTGTTTCCCGACCATTTTTCAGGCCATTCTTTTTGGCCTTCTCCTGTTAAGAATCCTAAGCATACATCTATTCATTTCAAGGACATTCACTCAAACGCCACCAACATCTATTCTTTTCTATCACCGGAAGCAACAACAGAACCCATTGTTCATCTCTTAATCCAGAAGCAGTTGTTCTTTATCTAAACCTGACTGAACCCAAGTTTATTTCATCATCAATTATGTTCCAAACCCATGTCTCCAATCAACAGCACCACCATCTTCTTTCTCAATTTAAGTATCACCAGCTATCCATCCTTAATCCATTGACAGGATCATCACAAACAAGTTATTTAGATACGAATTGTAACTCGTTTCAATTTCATCACCAGGAACTCAATTCTGCTCTGTATCTAACACTGATAAACACCCATTCTCTGCAGCTTCTTCTTGTCTTCAAACAAATTCAGATCAACAGACAGCACACCAAAATCCATCCAAACTCGCCTGCAACTCTTGAATCCATCTGAACTTCTTAGCATCAACCCAAACCCAGCTTTTATTTCCGTCTACAACCCATGAAAATCATCAGTACCCAATCTTCAGTTCCATGACCTAATTCTTTTCCTCAATTTCTCGATTCAGTTTCAGTCCTCCCTGTATTGTTCAACAGCAACAATATTCGCCTGATTTGACCGCGGTACAAGCATCGCCATCTTCTCCATTGAATCTCTAAGGAATACCTTCAACAACATCTGCATCTACTCATTCGATTCCATGTCTTCATTATCGAATCTGGACCAAACCCATGACAATCAACAATCACAAAACCCATTTTATTCACAACGAAAGATATATCTCTTTCTTCTCAGATCGAACCCATCAATTCCATTTACAGCACCATCATCTCTCGCTGCCAGATTCAATCTTGAATCAAACCCTAATTCCCTGTGTCTGCAATTTCTTCAACAGCAACATAGTGATCTCGAGACAAAACCCATCTCTATCTCAGCTTCAATTTCTTACTCGAATACCAACGATCTCTGTTCTCGACTTCCTCCCTCATTCAATCTGCTTCTCTTGACAATAACAGCAGCAGCGGCTGCTTTCCTCTTTAATTTCAGGTGAACAATGAATGAAAGAGAGAAAGAAATCTCTCGATTATAGGGTTAGGTTGGATTTGTTATTCAACACCTGGTCACCTTGTAAGGGCCTTCCCAGACTGGGACAGTTATTTACACCCATACTTAGGATTGGAGACACTCTGGATTAGCAGCCCCTTAACCTTGATTCGTCTCCCAATGATGTTCACCTGATGAATTGATGATTTTGTCCTTCTTGTGCAATTTTGGGTGATTTCTTCTTATTTTCTTCTGCATGACTCCAGAGTACCTAATAACTCAAAAGCACGCGTAAAGTACATAATTTACAAGAAAACATAGCATGGAAAGCATAAAAAAAATATATAGTAAATAAGGTGTATTCTACACCTATCAAATTCCCCCACACTTAGACTTTGCTAGTCCTCGAGCAAATCAAATTAAAACTTACAACTTAAAAGCGTTTCAGCGTCCCAAGCATCCAAAGAGTTATGAGGACATAGAGTTTCTGCATGCTAGTAATAAGAAGTTAGAAATACTAAAGAACATATTCTCATTTTTAAATGTTGAGTGAGAAATAACCACACCATAATGAGAGAACGTGTGTTTGAGAAGCGATCAATAAGCATTTCGCCTCGACTTCTGCCTCACCAAAAAGGGTTTTATGAAATTGCACTCAAAGGACGTACTTTTATGGTTCTCACATGTGTGCAGGTTGGAATGAAGAGAGAAATACTGCAACACGTTGAATGGTGGGAAGGACAACTTCGGAAATATTTTTAAAACCCACATCTTTTAACATTTTGGAAAAACCATTTTTCTGACGATCTCTAAGAAAGGAAATCAACCACTATTATCGAGGATGAGATTACTTACTCACCTTCACATCCGATTGCCAATTATGATAACACCACTCTCACGACATCCAATAGAAATGTCTTCGCTCCTCGTTTTCATCTTCTTGGTCGTCGTCTTCGGCCTCAACTATTGATGATAAATGCTCGAACTTCGTAATTCCTTGACAATTTGTAACTTTCTTCCTCAAAATCCTTGTCGCTTGAAACTTCCTTATAGATTTTCCTTCCCCACGGCTTATTAAATAAATAAAACCAATGATAAATTTTTCTCTTGTCTCTTTTTTTTTTTTTTTTTTTTTTTTTTTTTTTTTTTTTTTTTTTTTTTTTTAAATAAATGCTTAACCACTCCCCCACACTTAAACCTTACATTGTCCTCAATGTAATTGAATCCTCCTAGTAAAGTCAAGGTGGGAAATTCTAACATGATATGGAACAAGAAAAATAAATAAACGAAACAAAAACAAAAAGAAAATAAAAAGCAAAAGGATAAGAAATACAAAACCTATGGGTTGCCTCTCATTAAGCGCTTGTTTTAAAGTCGACGGCCCGACTTGGCTCTTGCTTCACATTACTCCTCCAGAGGGAGTGAATCCTCAAATGAAATTTCCTCCACATTCACGTATGCGATGTTCTCGTAGTATGGCTTCAATATATGGTCGTTGACCTTGGAAACCGAGTTGTCTCTAAGACTAGTAATTTCAACTGCACCATAAGGAAAAATATTAGTAACAACATATGGTCCAATCCAACGGGACCTTAACTTTCCAGGAAATAGTTTAAGGAGAGAATGATATAAAAGGACTTTTTGTCCCACTTTGAAGCTTTTCCGAGAAATCATCTTGTCATGAAAAAGCTTGGTCTTTTCCTTGTAAATCCGGGCACTCTCGTAAGCATCATTACGTATCTCCTCTAGCTCATGTAGTTGTAACTTTCTTTGCTTCCCCGCTTCATCATACTCCATGTTGCATTTCTTTATCGCCCAATAAGCCTTATGTTCAAGTTCAACCAGAAGATGACAAGCTTTACCATAAACCAACCGATATGGAGACATTCCAATTGGTGTCTTGTACGCCGTTCTATACGCTCAAAGTGCATCATTAAGCTTAAATCTCCAAACTTTCCTTGTAGTATTCACCGTTTTCTCAAGAATGGACTTGATTTCCCGGTTTGAAATCTCCGCTTGTCCATTAGTTTGTGGATGATAAGGCGTACCAATCTTATGTGTAATGTTGTACTTCTTGAGGAGAGCGTGAAAAGCCTTCTTGAAATGTGAGCCTTCATCGCTTATCACCACTCTTGGTGTACCATGCCTAGTGAATATGTTTTCTCTTACAAAATCACAAACAACTTAAGAATCATTAGTTTTGGTGGCTCTAGCTTCCACCCATTTCGAAACATAATCCACCGCAAGAAGTATATAAAAATTTCCATTTGAATTGACAAAAGGGCCCATAAAATCAATTCCCTACACATCAAAAATATCAACGGTGAGGATTGGTGTGAGTGTCATTTGATTTCGAGCACCTAGATTGCCCGTTCTTTGACATCTATCACACGATTTGCAAAAAACATGTGCATCTTCAAACAAGGTTGGCCAATAAAATCCACTCTCGAGAACTTTGAGAGCGGTACGTTTAGAACCAAAATGGCCACCACAAGCAAGAGTGCGACAAAAAGAAAGAATAGATTGAAATTCGGAATTCGGCACGCACCTTCGTATCATTTGATCCACGCCATATTTCCATAAGTATGGTTCATCCCACACATATTGCTTGGCTATCTTCTTCAGTTTCATCTTTTGGAAGTTAGACATTGTATTAGGTACCTTCCTTGTTACCAAGTAATTCACTATATCCGCGTACCAAGGTGTAGAATTTTCCAAGCAGAAAAGTTGTTCGTCCGGAAAGCGGTCTTGTAATGGAAGTTCTTCTTGAGACATAACAAGTCTACTGAGATGATCCGCAATGGTATTTTCCACACCTTTCTTGTCTCGAATTTCTATGTCGAACTCTTGTAGCAATAGGATCCATCGGATTAGCCTTGGCTTAGCTTCTTTCTTCTTTATTAAGTATTTAAGTGCGGCATGATCGGAATATACAATAACCTTTGTTCCCACCAAATATGATCGAAACTTTTCCAATGCAAAAACTATAGCCAATAACTCCTTTTCCGTGGTAGAATAGTTGATTTGTGCATCATTAAGGGTCCTCGATGCATAGTAGATAACATGGGACAATTTGTCCACTCTTTGGCCTAAAACGGCTCCAACCGCATAATCACTAGCATCACAATTAATTCAAATGGAAGATTCCAATCCGGTGATTTGATAATTGGCGCACTTGTCAACATTGCCTTCAATTTATCAAAGGCATCCTTTCATTCCTTGTTGAAGTCAAAAGGTACCTCCTTTTGTAATAACTTGCACATCGGCATGGAGATTTTGGAGAAATCCTTGATAAACCGCCTATAGAAACCTGCATGGCCAAGAAATGAACGGATTTCCCTCACCGAAGTGGGATATTGTAAGTTTCTTATTAGATTTATCTTTGACTTGTCCACTTCGAGCCCTCGAGAGGACACGATGTGACCAAGTACTATGCCATGGTTTACCATAAAATGACATTTCTCCCAATTAAGGACAAGGTTTGTGTCTATGCATCGTTTAAGAACTAGGTCAAGGTTGTCTAAACAACTATCAAAAGAATTGCCGTAAACACTGAAATCATCCATAAATACCTCGATGATGCGCTCCACATAGTCCGAAAATATACTAACCATGCATCTTTGGAAAGTACCCGGTGCATTGCAAAGACCAAACGGCATCCGTCTATATGCAAACGTTCCAAACGGACAAGTAAAAGTGGTCTTCTCTTGGTCCTCCGGTGCAATAACAATTTGGTTGTATCCTGAATAACCGTCCAAAAAACAATAATAAGAATGCCCCGCTAAGCGCTCCAACATTTGATCAATGAAAGGTAAAGGAAAGTGATCCTTTCGAGTTGCGGAATTAAGCTTTCGGTAATCAATGCACACTCTCCAACTGGTTTGAACTCTTGTAGGAACAAGTTCATCGTCTTGATTTCTAACAACCGTAATACCGGACTTATTTGGTACCACTTGTACCGGACTAACCCATTTGCTATCGGATATTGGGTATATCTCCCCGACACTTAGCAATTTGAGTATCTCTTTCTTCACAACCTCCATCATGGGAGGATTAAGCCTACGTTGAGCATCACGTACCGGCTTCACGTTCTCTTCCATTAGAATTCTATGCATGCATACGGATGGACTAATGCCTTTGATGTCCGCAATTGTCCGCCCAATAGCCGTTTTGTGCTCTTTCAAAACTCTAAACAAACGGTCTTCTTGTACCGGTGTGAGGTTCTTTACAATAATCACCGGAAGCTCGTCTTCATCTCCCAAGAAATCATACTTCAAATGTTCCGGAAGTGGCTTCAATTCTAGCTTAGGCGCCTTCATAATAGATGGTACAAGTAATTCATCATCCATGGGTAAAGAAATATATGAAACATTACCCTTTTTAGCTTCTTGCAATGCCGTCAAGGCACCACACATCTCCACCAACTCCTTTGAGATTTCAACATCCAAATTAGACAAGTCTTGGACGTCCAATTCAATTCTCTTTTGCAACACCACCTCAAGTTCGTCCTTTCGACTTAATTCCACCATTTGTTGCGCTAACGAACTAACCACATCAATGGAGTAAGCGAAATGCACATCACTTGGGTAGCGCATGGCTTCAAATATGTTAAAGTGTATTATCTCCTTATCAAATTCCATAGTAAGTGTACCCTTATCAATGTCAATCTTCGTCTTTGCGGTCTTCATAAATGGCCTCCCAAGAAGTAAAGAAGTAGATGACCGATTCTCATTGTTGTCCATATCCACCACGAAGAAATCAACCGGAAAAATTAGCTCATTCAGTTTCACTAGCACGTCTTCTACAAGTCCCTTAGGATATATGTTATAATTGTTTGCCAATTGGATAATAACTCTTGTATCTTTCAAAGGTCCAAGATTCAAGGTGTCATATATATCGGCCGACATTACACTTATGGAAGCTCCCAAGTCAAGTAAAGCGTGTTCAAACCTTTTTGTACCAATAGTAATTGGCACCGTGAAACCACCGGGATCCGTTCACTTTGTAGGCATCTTCTTCAATAGCATAGCCGACGCACTCTCGCCAACTTTATTAATTTCATTATCAAGCAACCTATCCTTCTTTGTGTATAATTCCTTCATGAAATTAGCATACCTTGGCATTGTCTTGATGGCCTCTATGAATGGGATGTTGATTTCTATCTTCTTGAAGATATCCATGAGTGCCTTGTCTTGAGCTTCTTTCTTGGACTTAGCAAAACGACTAGGAAAAGGAGGTGGAGTAGTGAAACTAGGAACCGGTTCCTTGGATTGGTCGGTTGGTGTCGAATTTTCCTTTGGTGCGACTTCCTCCTTGTCTTTGACTACCTCTTCACTAGTTTCTTCATGATGATTAGGAATCTCCACTTGTCTTCCACTTCTTAACGTCACCGTATTAACATTCTCTCTTGGATTCACAAATGGTTGTGAAGGAAGCTTTGTGGATGCTTGAGATTTCAATAGATGCACATCGGTTGCCAATTGTCCCATTTGGGTTTCCAAAGCCTTAATGGCTGATTCATTCTTTTGTTGGCTTTGTTGTAACATAGAAGTAAGTCCTTGCATGCCTTGCATTAACGCATTGAGCTTGTCATCACTCGAAGAATCACGCTCCTTGACTTGTTGTGGTTGGAATTGTTGTTGAGGTTGGAAGCGTGATTGTTGGAAACCACTTTGTTGCACATATGGATTAGGAGCCGCCGCTTTCTTATTGGCATAACTAAAGTTAGGGTGATCCTTCCAACCGGGATTGTACGTATTGGAGTATGGATCGTACCTTGGACTTTGATTTGTATATAAAGCATTTACTTGCTCGGTCTCATCATCTGGAATAATTACCGCGGACATTCGTTGCATTACCCTTTCCATGCTCCCCATCCTTTGTTCAAGGTATGATTATGAATCACTAACTTCATGCACTCGCCTAACCGTTGTTTCTCCTCTTATGTAGAATTGTTGCGAGTTCGCAGCCATACTTTCAATCAACTCTCTAGCTTGGGTCAACGTCTTGTTCATTAGTGCACCACCACCTGCGGCGTCAAGAAGAGATCTATCACTTGGGTGGAGAGCTTCATAGAAGTATTGGAGTATCATGACATCACTGAATTGATGGTGTGGACAGCTTGCCACCAATCTCTTGTATCGCTCCCAACATTCATACAATGACTCTCCCTCATTTTGCTTCATCCCACAAATCTCCTTGCGAATTTGAGTAGCTTTTGAGGCAGGAAAATATCTCTTGAGGAAAAGTTTCTTCATCCCATTCCATGTGGTGATACTTCCGGAAGGAAAATAATACAACCATTCCTTAGCATTTCCCACGAAAGAGAACGGGAAAGCTTTCAACATTGCTCCATCCGCATTAGTCTCCGGTGGAAGCATAGCCATGACTATGGTAGAGAAGTCCATAAGGTGTTTATTTGGATCTTCATTCGCCATGCCATGAAACTTTGGTAACTCTCTAATCAACCCCGGCTTGATCTTGAAGGTTGAATTAGTTTGGATACACCATTGTTGTGTATCGATCTTGTGAGAAGCTAGATCCTTGAGTGTACGATCAGTCATTTCTTCTTCGTCTATATCGGAATCTGCGAACTCACTAGATGAAGAAGAAGGAAGCGGAGTGTTAACCGCTCGAAAGAGGTCCTTTAGTTGAGTGCCGGATCGAAGACGTATACCAATTGGACTTGGTTTGCCCTCTTTAAGCATTCACCAAAGATATAATACCTGAAACAAGATTCTCGAAAACTAAGTTAGATACGATATAGAATCTAACAAAGCAAGAATAAAGCAAAAAAAAAACAACTAAAATCGTCCGCTGCTCCCCGGAAGCGGCGCCAAAATTTGATGCGTGTCGTAACCACAACAAATTAATTAATATTTTTCCACCTAATTAACAAGTAATATAGTGTAGTCAAGTTCGTTCCCACGAGGAGCAAGAGGTTTTAGTTGTTTAGTTGTCACAAAAAGGGGTAGATTTTAAAAACGAAAGAAAGTAAATAAAGTAATTAAAAGTTTAAGTTGAAATCAATAAGAGAGATTAGATCAAGGAATCCTTCTTCGTTGCAAAACAATGATTCAAGTTATGTTCTTTTCCACTTTTTATTAGTCACAGATTATCACCAACCGTAGGTAAAGCAGCTAGCTCAGTGCTAAACCCCTAAATCCCTAGTATCACCGGATACGGAAGTTCTCGACTACCGGATTATATTCACCAAACCACCTAGTAGTAGCTCACTCAAGATGTAATTTAGTTAAACGCATTAAGATTTATGAATTTATTAGGTTGATATTAGTAGTTAGACTCTTAGCTCAAGGTCTACTTGCTAACGTTGTTTCCACACACAATTGCTCCACGGAATCCCTCCGTAAGGTCTCGTGTTTGCTACCTATGTAAAGAGTCAAGAAACGATTACTTATCCCCTAACTTTAACTAGCTTTAGATCAATTAACAAATTAATTTAGTAGGCCTCCTAAACAATCTATCAATCAACCATGAATGTATAAACATTCCTATTAGTAAAAACAAACGATAATCATGTGAAAAACTTCAAAGTAAATTTAAAAACAAAACTCAAAACATGTTAAGTACTAGGAATTCATCCTCAATCAATAAGAGAATTAGCTACTCATGTTTTTGAAATTCACACAAATAATTAAAGGGAGATTTTTTTTTAAAGTTCACACAAATAATTAAAAGAAGAATTTTAAAAGCAAGCAAAAACACAAGTGTTGTGTGTGTAAAGAGGTGTATAGAAGGGTGTGTAGAACTTCTCTATTTATAAGCTTCAATATCATTGCAATCCTCTTAGGAATAAAATCCCTTTCCTTTTGTAGCTCAAATTCCAAATCCTTGTCTTTGTAAAACTCTTCCACCTTCTCCTTCCAAATTCAAGCCCAATTCCTCAAACCCATGAGTCTAGATTACTCTTCACAAAATTCTGCTACTTTTGGGTCGCCGGAAAAATCCGGGAATCACCGGAATTCGGCCGGAAAAATTATCGCCGTCCACCTGAGTATCACTGCCGGTCACCGGAGGAATATACCGTCTGATGCCGTTACAGTTAACGGTCAGACTGGTCAAACCGTTAGTCAAGGGGTCAAAGGGAAGAGAGAGTCATCCATTGAGTCAGCAACGAGTCAGATGATAACTCAGCTGACTGGTCTTACTTGCTTGGGTTGAATCGGCTCATCGTCCGGTATTGAGTTGACTCAATTGAGAAATGATTTCAGCAGAGTCTCCCCTGTTTCTGGCTGTTTCGCGACCATTTTTGAGGTCATTCTTTTTGACCTTCTCCTGTTAAGAATCCTAAGCATACATCTATTCATTTCAAGCACATTCATTCAAACACCACCAACAGCTATTCTTTTTTATGACCGGAAGCAACAACAAAACCCATAGTTCATCTCTTAATCCAGAAGCAGTTGTTCTTTATCTGAACCTGACTGAACCCAAGTTTATTTCATCATCAATTATGTTCCAAACCCATGTCTCCAATCAACAGCACCACCATCTTCTTTCTCAATTTAAGTATCACCATCTATACATCCTTAATCCATTGACAGGATCATCACAAACCAGTTATTTAGATACGAATTGTAACTCGTTTCAATTTCATCACCAGGAACTCAATTCTGCTCTGTATCTAACACTGATAAACACCCATTCTCTGCAGCTTCTTCTTGTCTTCAAACAAATTCAGATCAACAGACAGCACACCAAAATCCATCCAAACTCGCCTGCAACTCTTGAATCCATCTGAACTTCTTAGCAGCAACCCAAACCCAGCTTCTATTTCCGTCTACAACCCATGGAAATCATCAGTACCCAATCTTCAGTTCCATGACCTAATTCTTTTCCTCAATTTCTCGATTCAGTTTCAGTCCTCCCTGTATTGTTCAACAACAACAATATTCGCCTGATTCGACCGCGGTACAAGCATCGCCATCTTCTCCATTGAATCTCTAAGGAAAACCTTCAACAACATCTGCATCTACTCATTCGATTCCATGTCTTCATTACCAAATCTGGACCAAACCCATGACAATCAACAATCACAAAACCCATTTTATTCACAACGACAGATCTATCTCTTTCTTCTCAGATCGAACCAATCAATTCCCTTTACAGCACCATCATCTCTCGCTGCCAGATTCAATCTTGAATCAAACCCTAATTCCTTGTGTCTGCAATTTCTTCAACATCAACATAGTGATCTCGAGACAAAACCCATCTCTATCTCAGCTTCAATTTCTTACTCGAATATCAATGATCCTTGTTCTCGACTTCCTCCCTCATTCAATCTGTTTCTCTTGACAATAACAGCCGCAGCGGCTGCTTTCCTCTTTAATTTCAGGTGAACAATGAATGAAAGAGAGAAAGAAATATCTCGATTATAGGGTTATGTTGGATTTGTTATTCAACACCCGGTCACCTTGTAAGGGCCTTCCCAGACTGGGACAGTTATTTACACCCATACTTAGGATTGGAGACACCCTGGATTAACAGCCTTAACCTTGATTCGGCTCCCAATGATGTTCACCTGATGAATTGATGATTTTGTCCTTCTTGTGCAATTTTGGGTGATTTCTTCTTCTTTTCTTCTGCATGACTCCAGAGTACCTAATAACTCAAAAACACGCGTAAAGTACATAATTTACAAGAAAACATAGCAGAGAAAGCATAAAAAAATATATAGTAAATAAGGTGTATTCTACACCTATCAGGCAGAGTCGGGTTATATTGTGGAGGTTAATATTTTTGTAAGAGAAATAATTGTAAAGATAGGATTTTGGTGTTTCCATGTTTCTACTATGTCAATAGCAACTGCCAAAAATATGTAAAAGAGAAGATATGAGGCTAGTTTGCAAAATAGCTTATAGAGTTGATTTATAAAGTTTCAACAATGGTGTTGTCGGGTATGTCTTGTTAAACCTTTTGTTCTTCTCTTGTGGGTTGTCTAAAGAACATGTAATGCTATTTGATTAGTGAAAGTTTTTAAGGTAGGTTTTCTCTGTGGATGTATCATGTAAAGGTGAACCACATATAACTTGTGTTGTGGTTCTGAGATTGTTTATTTTTTGTCACTCTTATTATTTCTCCATATTTTTTTTAAATCACCAATTGCATTTTATGATCTTGTATTCCGCTGTACTTGGGTTGTGAATTTCCCCAACAGGAGCAATTGACCTCCAATTGTAGCCACTGAGGGCAGTCAAGCACTTGTGAGGGCAAGGTCGGGGTAGTTTTTTTTTTTCTATAGAAAAAGGGAAAGATTTATTAAAAAGAAAAAAATCTAGATGCCCAGCCTAATACAATTACAATTGGTACATGAAAACCAGTTCTATTGTGTCAACTGATACTAAGAACTGCCTTCCAATTCATAATAAAGTCACTAAAAGTCGTAAATTTAAACCAAGAGTGCAGAGATCCCCAATGGAAGGTCAGTGTTTCTATCTCATAATGATCATCTCCGTATTTCTTCCTCTCTTTTTAGCCATTACTCTTCTATTTCTTTCCCCAAATGACAGCATATACCAAACTTTTTTTGCCAAATTTTTACAATTGTTAGTATGCCAATATTTGAATTGATCTTGTATATTGTCTTTGTGTGACCAATTTGCATCCAAGGGAATGGTAAAATAATCCCATATTGCTTTGACAAAGTGGCAATGAAGAAGAATGTGTCTGATATCCTCTTGAGCTGAATTGCAAAATGAGCACGAAATATCTTGAATTTGACTTCCTCTTCTTAATAAGTTATCCACTATTTGGATAGCATTATTGACAGCTAACCACGCTAAAAGTTGAACCTTATGAGGTACTTTTTCACCCACACATATTAAAAATCATCAATTATTGCCTGCTGCTGACTTTGCATTATCCAGTTATATCCTTCTCTTGTGGAGTAAGAGGAGGAGAGCATATAGCTTATGGATTCTGATGTATCTTCATCAATTATAGAAGGAGCACCTAGTCAAGATAAAAGATTAGACAGTTAATTTGTTACCTCTGAGGATGGTTGAGATAGAAGCTCAATTCTCCATGTTCCATCAAGGATGAGCTCTGCAACTTTTGCATCTTTGAGAGCAGCCGCTTTAAAATCTTTTTTTATGAGACTCACAATATGGGATTTTGTTATTCCAAGGGTCTTTCCAGAATCTAATGTCTTTACCATACCCAATATGTACCGTGGAGTTACAATGCACAATTCCTCTTTCAGTTTCAATCCCTTTCCAGACACCTCTACCATAAGTGGAGTTGTAAATCTTAGGGAAAATGTCTTGCTTCTCTGACAGTGTCTTGTGTTGAATTATCTTTCTCCACAATGCATCTTTTTCCTGGGTATATCTACAGCTCCATTTCGAGAGTAAAGCTTTATTGGTGGATTTGAGATTCCTAATGCCTAATCTACCTAATTTATTTGGCTTTTACACTCTATCCCAGCCAATCCAGCATATCTTCTTTCTCTGCGCTGATGTTCCCCATAAGAAATCCTTCATACACTTTATCATTTTCTTTTCAACAAAGGATGGCATTTGAATCAAAGACATGAAATATATGGGTAAGCTGGATATAACACTATTAATCAGCTCTATTCTTGCAGATTTGGATAAGAATCTCCTTCTCCATTTTGCTAGTTTTGCTTGAAACTTTTCAAGAATGATGTCCCAAATGCTGGTTTGTTTTCTTGTTGCTCCAAGTGCTATTCCGAGGTACTTAATAGGTAAAGATTCAACTTTACAGTTTAGAATTCTTGATAAATCCTGGATTTTGTGATCAACACCTATGCTAATTATTGAGCTTTTCTCCAGATTCACTTTTAAGCCTGTCATGGCTTCATAAATTTGGAGTATCATTAAAAGATTCTCCACTTCCTCCTCATTGGCATCAATGAAGATTAGTGTGTCATCAACGAATTGTAAGTGTGACACTCTGATGTCTGGTAGAATCTTAAATACTGAAATCATCTGAAGTTGCTCTGATCTTTTAAATAACCTTGTGAGTATCTCAGCTATAAGAATGAACAGAAAGGGAGATAGTAAATCTCCTTGTCTAAGCCCTTTGTGGTGCTTGAATTATTTAGATAGTTTTCCATTGATTAAAATAGAAGATTGAGATGAAGAAAGACACAACTGGATCCAGCATCTCCACTTTTCTCCAAAACCTGCTGACTTCAGAGAAAAATCAATACAAAACCAATTGACATTGTCAAAAGCCTTCTCAATATCAAGCTTGCACAAGATCCCTGGTTTGTTGTACTTTAATCTTGAGCCAATCAATTCACCTGCAATAAGAATACCATCTTGAATCTTTTTTCCTTAAATGAATGCTCCTTGGTGTTCACTGATGAGTTTGGGTATTATCACCTTGAGTCTTGCTGCGAGTAACTTGGATATGATTTTATAAATGCAACCCACTAGACTAATGGGTCTAAAGTGTTGCGGCCTGCTAGCGTTTTCTCTTTTAGGTATGAGACTAATGAATGCACAATTTAGTCTCCAAGTCAGCTTTTCTTCTTCAAAAAATTCTTTGATCACTGCAAGCACATCATTCTTGATCACCTGCCAAGCAATTTTGAAAAACTCAATTAGGTACCCGTCAGGGCCTGAAGATTTATTCACACCATAATTCTTAATCACCTGCCACAGTTCTGATTCCTCAAAAGGATTTTCTAGCCATTCTTGGTCTCCTGCTGAAATTTTAGGACAATGTGATTCTTCAAGTTGAGGTCTCCAAGAGTGAGTTTCACTGCATAGTTTTGAGAAGTGATCAAAGAATTCATTTTCAATATCTAGCTGGTTGAAATTTTCCTCCCCATTAATCACCAACTTGTGTATGGTGTTTCTCCTCTTTCTCCCATTAACCAATTGATGTAGATATCTTGTGTTATTTTCGCTTTCTTTCAGTTGGATAGTTTTGGCTCTGGCAAGCCATTTTCTATACTCGTCAAATCTTATTTGCTTAAGTTTCATTTTACACTTAGCTCTGTCTGAAAACTCTTCTGTGATGAGATTTCCATCCTATTCTTTCAAGTTTAGCTCATCAATTTTAGTTACCAATTCCTTCTTCTTTTCCTTCACATTCCCATACTGCTCTTTTACCCATCTTTTGATAAAACATTTAAGATTCTATAAATTTTTTGC
Organism: Papaver somniferum; assembly: GCF_003573695.1. NCBI lineage: Eukaryota > Viridiplantae > Streptophyta > Magnoliopsida > Ranunculales > Papaveraceae > Papaver > Papaver somniferum. Next base: position 120,815,188 of record NC_039365.1, on the reverse strand, counting down.
TAGTATATATCCAGCTGAGCCATTGAACATCATTGAGTTCCACCAAATTATTAAGTAGCTGAGAAAAGTTCTATTGTGTAGCCAATAAGTCTCTATCTTGAAAGGTGCGTTAGGATTTCTGACATTACCTGTAGTGAGCAATACAGGTGAGTGATCTGAGACATTTATGGAGAGAAGAATTTGTGCCACATTAGGGAATATGGATTCAAAATCTGGAGAAATGATTTTTCTATCTAATCTACAGAGAATTGGATCTTCTTTCATGTTTGACCATGTATATAAACCACCACATACTGGAAGATCTATAAGTTCTTGATCAGACATAAACTTATTGAATAACCTCTTGTAGATGGTGGATTTTCGACAAAGGCTAAAATCGTAAAACCATAATTATACATGCTCCTGATCCGGCAATCAGATGAGTATTGAGGCTCATGTCTCTTATTGAAGCATGAAATCTCATGCCATAAAATCTCTGACTGAGAATGCTGTCTCTCAGAGTATATGAAGATGTGTAGTCTCTCAGCTGAGGCAACTGCACATCTCATGAATAATGAGCAATTTCAGTAGTTATTTCTATATAGAATCGAAAGATTGGACGGCTCCTAGAAATCATGCCTGCTAGTATAGAGCAATAACGTCTTCAGGATACAACAAAATGTTCCTTGACTATATAAAGGAAATATGATGTTTCAACAAGCTCATGTTTCTCAATTCTCAGATAATTAATGCTCCTAGACACCATGCATGCTAGTATAGAGCCATCAGTTAATTATCTATAATCGTTAACTGAATATTCAACAATATTCTGCGATTCTTTGTAATATTTTCGTCACTTCAATTCGTGGTTCTTCTCAGCAGAATTCCACGGGTTAATGATAAATATTCAACTTACGGGCATCTGAGAAACTCTCGAGTAAGCCCCTACCAAAATGGTGCAAGTGTACTCAACAATAACGCACAAACGAGCACCTGAATGCGCAAACGAGCATTCCAAAACAAGAAGGAACGATGAACCTATGTAAAATAGGAAGAAAATAATAAAATATTAATCAAGGCGCTGGGGACTGGGCTCACGGGCCGTTCAGTCACGCCGTGACCAGTCCCATGCCCAAATTTATATTTTTCATATTATATTATTTTTCTCTGATCTCATGAAAATCCCTTCATTTGAAAAAATCTCCTTCGTCTCAAGGAAACTCCCCAGTCTCATGGTGTTTCCTCGTATCAAAGAAATAATAAAATTTAGGAAAGGTGTCGCGGGATCGGTCCCACTAGCCGGCCGACCATGCCCTAGCCGTGGCCGATCCCACACCTCATGACTCCTTATTATTTTATTATTTCCCTCATCCCATGAAAATTCCCTGATTTCATGATATTTCCCTCAATTCATGAAATTATATGAATTAGGGAAGAAAACGCACGGGACCGGGCTCTTGGCCGGCCATGCCCTAGCCATGGCCGGTCCCACACGCCCATGTCTTATTATTTTAATAATATTTGTTTCCTCGTCCCATGGAGACTCCCTCACTTCAAGGAAATTCCCTAGTTTCAGCAAACTCCTTGAATTCATGAAATTTCTCTCAAGTCATGAAAATAATATAAATTGGGAAACTCGTGGGACCGGGCCCTAGTCGGCCGGTCATGCCCTAGCGGTCCCACACGTCCCTTATTTTATTATTACTATTATTTTTTATGTTTCCCTCATCTCATGGAAATTCCCTGATTTCAACAAAATCCTTGGTTTCAACAAAACTCTTGATTTTATGATATTTCCCTAAAATCATGAAAAATATTATAAAATTGGGAAGAGTGCCTTGGGACCGTGCCCATTGGCCGTCCGGCCATGCCCTGGCCGTGGCCGGTCCCACACTTCATCACTACCTATTATTATTATTATTATTATTATTGTTATTTCCCTAATCTCATGAAGTTTCACGGTTTCAGCAAAATCCCTGATTTCTTCATATTTTCTCAAAATGTTGCTCAATAGCACACCGGAAAATATGAAAACTCTCAGGACTGAGACACGGACATTATGATAATACGGGCATGTCTCCTTAACCGACCAAGGCCGTCCCTGAGGCTTTCAAAAGCCGGTACCGCGTGTTTTAACAATTTTGACCTAATTTGCTCAATTGCTCATACTGGGTCCAAACTCTTCTCAAACAACTTGGAGTTTGATCACACGACCACCAGCTGATCCCACGACCACCAAGGGCCGGTCCCATGACCCCTTGGTAGGTCTTTCATCTCTCCATAATCAGGTTCTACTACCTGACGTTCACACGAGCATTATTTGAATAAAGGATTAAAACAGCATTTAATCATATTTTGACCAACTGATCATCAAAATACTTTGGCATTTTGCTCACTTGAGCATCTGGGCGCTATATGGTCGGTTCATCATCCCCTGTAGCCGGTCCCTATTTCATTTACATGAATGATTTTCAATAAATCATCAATTTATCATCAATTCGGCAATTGATTAAAATTAGGGTTTCGAATCCAGAGCTTTGCAAAAACATAATTTTGAGCAGATTCAAACACTAATAATTTTATGTTGATCCCGTGATCATCACTTTAATAATTATGCTCGGCTCAGATGCCAGCATTTTAAGTTAGCATTTTCATCAAATGAGCAACATTTACTCAGACGAGCAATATTTGCTTAGATCATGAATATTTGTTCAACTATCAATATTCAGTAATTCATAAAATGAGAAACATTTGCTCAGACGAGCAATATTTGCTCAGATCATGAATATTGGCTCAACTGTCAATATTCAATAACTCAGGCGAGCAACATTTGCTCATGCAAGCAACATTTGCTCATATCATGAATATTGGTTCAATATTCAATAATTCATCAAGTCAAGTGAGCAATATTTGCTCATACAAGAAATATTTGTTCATCTCCACAATCGACATAATTATACCTTCGTCTCAGCAGACATATTCATGAGTCTCAGAACATTTGCAAATCACGTTCGACTCAGCAATACAAGGACTCATCATCCCATAAAGTCAGCAACTGACTCCATAATCACGAGGTGTCAATCACGTCACATGGGGGGATATTAACTAGGGTTTTTGTCTGGCGGTCTACGGCACGTGTGTTCATACACAAGATGAGAATGTGAGTAAGTCGTGCAATCAATTGGAGGAGTTAGCAAAGTAGTGGGTGGAAAGTTAACCAAGTCTCCGCACGATGAGCAGCTGGTTTCAACACGATTTTCCACTTCCACACTCTTTGACTCCCGCAACTGTCACACTTCATGGGATCATGGTGTTTTCAATTCAGCAGTAGAAAAGTCTATGAATCTTGATTGAAAAAGACAAGAATTTCTCGACAAGTTCATACAGACAATCTTTCGTCTACACGAACTCATCTTCTGAGCAATCACTCTCAACTGAGTAAAATTCAATCATTCAGAACTTTCTTACGCAGAATACACAACACACCTACAATCTCGATCACCATTGATCTCACACATTTCTCAGCTTCCCTCCTACAGATCAACCCATCCTCTCTTGTGACCGAATTAACTCTAGAACGTCTATTGTCTTGGTTTAGGCCGGAGTCCTACAAATTGATCTCTCAAACTTAAGCACTCCCTTCTTGCAGTGCATCTGTGTGAGGTTGAGCATTTGCTCGGTTCAAGGAGTCTCCTCCGCACGGTCATCTCCTCGATTCCGTAAAAACCAGCAAATCGTTTTTCCCCATCTACACCTCTTACCCAAAATGGAACCCCGCGCTTTGTTTCTCTCCCAATTTCTTTTGACTGCATTGAAGTATCCAGCTATGCACCAAGGACCAGAGACCCAGATTGCAGTAGTATCCATTTCCTCCCAAAATTCTTTTCTTTCTTCTGACTTACAAGGAGAGTAAACATTGGTCAATGTCCACTCAAAGTTATCTAGTCTGTTTCTAAACTTTTGACTTAGTATTTGCTGACACCACCTCATCTATGCATTCCAGTTTTTCTGCATCCTAAATGGTAAGCATACCCCTTCCTAATCCCTCAGAAGCAATCATTCTCCAGTCATTTTTATCACTTCCCCAAAGATGGTTAATTAGCCAATTACTAATTTTCATCATTTTTGTCTCCTGTATTACAACTGCTATTGGTTTGTATTTTTGAATTAAATCCTTGAGATTATCCATCTCGTCGACTGCATTTAACCCTCTTGCATTCCAAGATAATATGTCAACCTGCATTATATTAGCATCCATTGGAAACTATTAAAGCCCTTTCATTTTCTTTTGCTGCAGTGGTAATCAAATTTCTTTCATGTCGTTCTATAATTTCTGAGAATATACGTTGAACCGATTGCTGCTTGCCCATTTTATCGACTCTCGGGTTGCTACTGACTTCAATCATAAGTTCGACTGTGTTGAATATTGCTTCCACATTTGCATCGTTGTCAGAACTGAGATGGTTGAGATCAATGACCACTTTTACGTTTGAGACATCCAGCGGAAAGTCCTTTGCAGAATCCTGAATTATACGCTGTCTTACCTGGTTGAACTCCCTGATATCTTCTATCCCCAAAGGACTCGGATTTGCTGTATCCCTTGAATCAGGAATAGTTTCCGGCACTAATTCTAGCGTGACAATCGACTCTGGTATCTGCCTATTATTCTCCTTCTGTTGTTAGAAATTTTCAAACAAAATAGAATATGGTTATTTCACCCCCTCGAGTCAACTTCAAATGTGGTGGCTTTTTTAGCTCTCTGCTGAGTCGTCTGAGACACGTCTGTTTGAGTGTTATGTCTCTCTCCAGCTGACACATTTCTCTCTCCTACTGACACATTCGAATTCAAATTTTGAATTTTGCTTTGTTTAGTTCGTTTAGGAGATAACGGTATTCTTGCTGTGACAGTGACTTTTTCTGATTGAATTCGGGTTCCCACCGGACGGCGAGGAGATAAAAAATTCCATCAATTTCTATTTCTTGAGCTATAAGGATTTTTTTTAGATCACCTATGATTGAGAGTCTGCAGATTTCTGGATTGCATAAACAAGTTTCTTTATCAATTTCTTCCAACCCCTAATTTGTTGTCGATGGTGATGAAGTTTGATTCCGACCAGAGATGTAAAGGCAATCCAGAAATTCTCATCCACCATTTACATTTTTTCAAAGTTTCTCTTGACAAGGCTTCATTAGTGCAGGATCTTTGCTTGACTTCAATAGAAGTACCTGCTTCAGACTAATAACTATAGTCAAATGTATTAACTTTAGTCCAGTCAGTTGGTGTTTGTTTTAGTATCTGAGTGAGAGTGTCTGCTTTAGAAGTCTGTGTCTATCTGTATTAATAGTTGTCTGAAACAGACAGACGAATGAATCTTTCCCAATTATTATAATAACATCTTCTTCCTCAATAATTCTTTTCTTGATTCAAACTCATATACTGTAAATCAAAATATAGATTTCTCATGGTATCAGTTAGGTTATCGATCTAACTCATATCAATCATTAAAGCTTAACAATCTTTCACAATAATTTTCAGCTTTTAATCTTCAAATCGGGGTAATAAATCTTAAAAACGTTTCTCCCAACAAAATTTAGGGTTCTTGAGTTTATGTATGGTAACTTTGAGATCTGGAAAGAACAGCAACAGCAACATCATCAATAACAACAATCAAAATTTTATCAACAACACAAGCAACATCAACAATCTCATCATCAATTCTCAATCTGCTCTTCAAGATTTGCAAAATCCAAACACTGCAATGTCGACTTCCGATGTTACTGGTACTTCTTTACCTTTTACTAATATCACTAATTTTGTATCCATGAAACTTGATGGATCAAATTATCTCCTCTGGCGAGATCAATTTGAAGGAGTTTTGTTTTCTACAGACTTATATGGATATATTAGTGGTGAAATAGTTGAACCCTCAAGAACTGTTACAGTCAATAATGTATAAACACGGAATTCTGAGTGGGTTAGTTGGAGACGTCTAGATAGGTTTGTTTCTACATGTCTTAAAGCTACATTTACTTCTATAATTAGTGGTGATGTTCTTGGTCTTACTACTTCAAAGGCTATATGGGATTATCTTGAAACTAGCTTCAAAACGCAATTTCTTGTTAGGAAAAACATGCTAAGAACACAGCTCCATGGTATTAAAAAGGGAAATCAGTCTATAGTGGTTTATCTTCAAAGAATTAAGTCTATATCTGATTCTTTAGCAGCAATTGGAGAAAAAGTTAGTGATGAAGATCTTATGATGTTTGTAATGAATGGTTTAGGCAGTGAATATGATATTTTTGTCATCTCTTCACAGAGTAGGGAGAAGCCTTATACTTTTGGAGAAATTAAAGCAAAATCTCTTTCCCATGAACAATTCTTAGCTGACAGACAACAAGTTTCTACAAATGTATTTGATGATCAAACTGCTACTGCCTTTTATGGGAAAAATGGTTCTCATAATCATAATTCTAACAAGAAGAGTGGTGGAAATTTTAAAAAAAGTACTTATCAACATGGTTCAAGTTCAAATGGTTCAAATTATCCATCTGGGTCACATTCAAATACTTCAAATGGTACAAGACGATTGGATTATAATCAAATGTTCTGTCAAATTTGTAAAAAGAAGGGACATCTAGCTACCAAATGCTTTTTTAGATATCATCCTCCTAGTGGTGTTTCAAATAATTCTCAAGCTCATTTTGCAAATACTGAAGCTACTGGTGTTTTCCATACTTCTGATCCTGCTCAACAAGCTTTTGCAAGTTTCACTGCTGCCAATGATGATCTTTCTTCATCAAATACTGTATGGATTTCAGATAATGGGGATACTACACACATGACTGGTGACATGACTGTGCTTCAAAATGCTTCTGATTATTCAAGAAAGGATAAGGTTCAAATTGGAAATGGTAAGACCTTACCCATAGCTCTTACTGGTAGTTCTATCATTCAAATACCTACTGCATGCTTTAAACTAGCTAATGTATTGCATGTTCCAGCTATGAAACATAATCTTTTATCAGTAGCTAGATTTACTACGGATAATGTTTGTTCTATAACATTTGATCCTTATGGTTTTGAGATAAGATGTTTGAAGACAAATGAGTTATTAGCTAGAGGAAAAATGATCAATAACCTATATCCTATCTCTTCTGCCATAATTCACTCCGCCTTTTCTTCCATTGTTGCTTCTCCTGATATTTGGCATGCTAGGTTAGGTCATCCATCCACTAGAATCTTACAACAACTTCACCATCATAAAAGCATTAAACTTTCCTCTTCTATTTTAAAAGCTTTATGTCATCCTTGTCAAATAGCTAAAAGTAAAAGGTTACCTTTCCAACTATCTTCTACTCATGCATCTAATCCTCTTGAACTTGTACATTGTGATGAATGGGGTCCAACACCAATTTCTTCTTTATCTGGCCATAGATACTATATTCTGTTTATAGATGATTGCAGCAGATTCAATTGGATTTACCCAATGCACCTTAAAACCGATGCCTTGAAATGTTTTCAGCATTTTAAAACCTTGACAGAAAATTTGTTTCATACAAAAATTATTTCTTTCCAAACTGATGGTGCTGGTGAACTTGTCAAGGGTTCTTTTAAGCCTTTTCTTGATTCTTGTGGTATTCAACTGAGAATATCTTGTCCAAAAACCCCAGAGCAGAATGGTCTTGCTGAAAGAAAGCACAGACACATTACTAAAATGGGGAATACTCTTCTTTTTAATGCTCATTGTCCAAAGAAATTTTGGTATGATGCTTTCTTAGCAGCCACCTATTTAATTAACAGAACTCCAACTCCAATTTTGAACAATAAATCCCCTTTTTAAGTTCTTTATAATTCATCTCCAGATTACTCTTTGTTAATAAATTTTGGATGTGTTTGTTATCCTTTCTTGGGTCACTCTAGAGTTGACAAACTATCACCCAAATCAGTCAAGTGTCGTTTTCTTGGATATAGCTCTTTACATAAAGTCTATAAATGTTACAATCCCATAAACAAAAGAACTTATATTTCAAGGCATGTTGTATTTTCTGAATCTGAATTTTATTTTCCCTCGTATACTTCTTCTGTTTTACCCTCTGATTTAACTGAAGTTGTTCCATTTTCTTTGCCTTCTACCGAGTCTGTTCCCATTCAATCCATTGTTACAAGGTCACAAAAGGAATTTCAAAACCAAAACTTTTTCCTGATCATGTCATGAACTACTCAGTAAAACATCAAGTTCATTCTGTTTTTACTGCTTTACTCAATACTCCTACTGAACCCAAAAATTTTAAGTCAGCTATTAAGGATCCAACATGGCAAGTGTCCATGAAGGAGGAGAATACAACTTTGAAAAATAATGATACATGGGACTTAGTTGATCCTGAACCTCACATGAACATTCTAGGTTGCAAGTGGGTTTATAGGATTAAGTATAGATCAGATGGAGAAGTGGAAAGATGTAAATCCAGATTAGTAGCACTTGGTTATAACCAACAAGATGGGATTGATTGTGGTGAGACTTTCAGTCCAGTAGTAAAATCAACTACTGTTAGAGTAGTTCTTACATTAGCAGTTACAAGAGGATGGGTTATTAAGCAATTGGATGTATCCAATGCCTTTCTACATGGGGACTTACATGAAGATGTTTATATGCAACAACCTCCAGGGTTTGTTGATCCTCAATATCCAATTAAAGTGTGTCACTTGAAGAAAAGTTTATACGGTTTGAAACAAGCACCAAGGGCTTGGTTTCAAAAATTCAGTGCTTCATTGATTGCTTTTGGTTTTGTGAGAACAGTGTCTGATTTTTCTATGTTTGTGTATACTTGTGACTCACAAATGATAATCTTATTACTCTATGTTGATGATATTATATTAACTGGGTCCTCAGAAACTTTTCTTGTTGATCTTATCAAATATTTGAGTAACAACTTTGCTATGAAGGAATTAGGAAACTTACATTATTTCCTAGGATTAGAGGCAGTCAGATCAGATGATTCTATTATGTTATCTCAAAAGAAATACACTGTGAAATTACTTTCTAAAGCTCACATGTTGAACTGTAATCCTTTGCAATACTCCAGTTGCTAAAGGACCTAGAGTATCTATCAAGGAAGGGGTTTTATTACCAAATGCTACTGAGTACAGAACTATAGTGGGGATGTTGCAGTATTTATGCTTAACTAGACCAGACATTTGTTTTGTTGTTAGTTATGTTAGTCAGTACATGCATTCACCTACTGATATACATCTGCTACTAGTTAAAAGGATCCTTAGATACTTAAAAGGTACACTTGGTTATGGTATAACATTAAGAAAGGGAGATATTGAGTGCTTAACAGCTTACACTGATTCAGATTGGGGTAGTTGTCTTGAGACAGCAAGATCTACCTGTGGATATACAATTTTTATGGGTACTTCTTTGATTTCATGGTCAAGTAAAAAGCATCCTACAGTGTCTAGATCAACAGCTGAAGCGGAATATAAGAGTTTATCAGTTGCTACATCAGAATTGGAGTGGCTTGCGTCTTTGTTTTTTGAATTACATCTTTCACTTAAGCTGCCTATTACTTTGTTCTGTAACAACACCAATGCCATTCCAGGGCCAAGCATATAAAAATCCATTATCGTGTTTTCAGGGAGTTAATTGAAAAAGGCTTTCTCACAGTTCAGCATATACCATCAGAACACCAGTTAGCAGATTTGTTCACAAATGGATTATGTGCTCCTATTTTTACTTCGTTACTGCATCAATTACTTGGACTTCCTACTTATATTTCATCTGGTTCTTCTACTTCTTCAGATATGTCTGTTGTTGTTGCTACTGAAGACTTTTCTTCTGAACACATTTCTGCTATTACTTAGTCCAGTCAGTTGGTGTCTGCTATCAATTTTAATTTTTCTTATGATGTGTTCAAACTGATTAGTCATTCTTACTATTAGTTTGAGGGGGGCTAATAAGTATAGTCAAATGTATTGACTTTAGTCCAGTCAGTTGGTGTTTGTTTTAGTATCTGAGTGAGAGTGTCTGTTTTAGAAGTCTGTGTCTATCTGTATTAATAACTGTCTGAAAGAGACAGACGAATGAATCTTTCCCAATTATTGTAATAACATCTTCTTCCTCAATAATTCTTTTCTTGATTCAAACTCATATACTGTAAATCAAAATATAGATTTCTCACAGACCACTTTAATGGAGTTTAACCACTCATCCATTCATTGTCAGAGTTTGGATAAAAAGGGCTGATTTTCCCCCTGTGATAACCAATTTAATGAATCGATTCCACTTTAATTTCTCAGAGATAGCTTTAGCAATTTTCCCCCATGAAGCGGTACCTTTAAAGGACACCATCATAACCCTTGACATTCTAGATTTAATGCTAGCAGTATATTTTTGTACTAGAGCTTCATTAAAATCGCTGATAGAAGGAATTGGTTGAATTGAAGGAGCTTTAGCACCGATTTGCTATTCAAGAATTTCACCCATGTTCCACCAACCCTCTTCGTTTACTCCTTTTGGGATACAGATGGAATTGTTACTTCTTTTGCTGGCTTCGTATCTAGCAATCTTCAAATACTCTCATTTCTCGTTGCTTCTGATCTCCACCAAGAATGAGTATGAATCGTCTCGTCTGGTCCAGCGCTTTTCATTGGTCTTTTTCTCCACTACCAACTCTAAAATATCTCGAATCCATTGCCCGATTTCAATCGAAAGAAGAATCCCTAACCTCTTTCCATCTTTTCCTTTTTCTTCTGCCCGTAGTCCTTTCTTCTTCCCCATAGTAATCTTCGATATTTCAAAAGTTTTCCATTCGATCTGCATGAGCTTTTTCGAATCTTCCATTATGAGTTGACTCGGCAGAAAACCGATTCGCAAACACTCTCTCACCTCTGAAAGGCCAAGGTCGGGGTAGTTGACCAAGTCAATTGTGGGAAAGCCAAGCTGGAAACTAAGGCCGTCAAACCAAGTCGAAGGTAGCGCCCGTTGGAAACCGTATGCAATTGGTAGAACCTTAATTTTGTTTGATTTTCAAATTCCTAATGACACAGTTCAGTAGATACCAACGATAACTCTTGCCTCTTGGAGATCAACATATATCTCCACTGGATGCCTACTTTTTATAACTATAAGCATCCGAGATTAATTGTCATCAAAATCAGAAGGTTTTCAAGCCTTTCCTTCTTTTTTTTCCACTCTATTTCATATTCACTGCATCAGAAATCTTATTTTAGTATGTTCTTAATAGAATCAAAATAGTATAAAGAATGAACGCGATAACGTTGTTATAGAACTTCATTGTATGATGGAGTCAATAATTTTGTAACTCACTTGTACTCGCAAACTGAGTCCAAAAGGATTGGATGTTTAAAAGATTCTTCCATAATACGGTGTATCCTTCCACTTAAACAAAATTTTCAATTTTTCAAATCTTCACAGTTGTTTAGGAATTCATATGTATAAGAAGAAATCCCATCAAATAGATTTTTTTTCCGACCATATTTTAATTGTTAATACGATATATAAGGACCGCTACTACAAACAGCACTACAACTTTGAACGTGAAATATCGATTGCTTGTCGAACACTGTGAATAGCGTGAAAAAAGATACTCTAAATTCAGGGGTCAACGTCAATACTTGATGGTATTAACTTTGATCATTAGCTTTCTCAAACCACTTAGAGTATGCGGCAAACCGGATTATTACTCTTCAAAGGTAGTCCCATAACAGTTCCGGTGAATGGTTGGGTATTACGCCCACATTCCTTTGTCATCTGTAAAACTCTCATTTTGGTTTAATATATTTTCATTTTCCTAGCAAAATAAATATAAAAATCGAGCTCAGCTGAACTATAGGCTTAGTTTCATGGACCTTCACAATTCTACATTCACAGCCAGAAGCGTGCTAAAAATGTTGATTTAGGTTGTGGGCCAAGCTATCGCTTGAATTGAATGTGACGAATCAACTTGAAAGCGCCGAATGGTGCAATTATGCGCCAAATAGTTTGACGAATCTTAAAAAAGAAAAAATGTTTACTTTATGCGCCAAATGTTAAAATCCAACGACTCCACCAGACCACTAGGGGTTTAGTTGAATCAAGGTGATGTGGCTAGCTGTGAATGTTGAATTGTGAAGGGATGATAAAAGTAAGCCTAAGTTAGATAAATTTACCCGAAATCCTACGGGATGGGGGTGCTCTGCAAAATGCAAATTCCCAAACTCTTATTGCTACTACAGCATCAACAAGAAGTATTGAGAAGAAACAAAAATAAATACAAATCAAAGCCAAAATACAGGAAAATTTCATGTGTTTGTGTACAAAAAGACCCACAACCCCACAATCTGGGTATTAGCAAGGGTTATGAATAAGATCGATCAATGGTTAACACCCCCATTTCATGTCAGCTTGATCAATGGGAATATGCAAATTTCTTATTTAACTCATTTTAGAATGCTTTTGGTATTATTGTGCTGCAGAATCTGGTCTCTGGTCACCGTCAGCTGTTGCCTGAACTTGGGCAGCATACTGCAAGTTCCATAGTACATCTTCGAAAGAGGGACGATTAGATACTTCTGGAGATATGCACTTGTTCGTAATAGATATCACAATCGACAAGGACTCTTGGGTGGAAGAGCTGAGTACAATAGGATCCACAATTCGTCTTCGGTCGTCGTGGCTGCTAAATGATGTCTACAAGAATATGGGAAATATGGGACACTTCATTAGTATTTTCAACATGGATAGTCGACATAGTTATCACCCAACAAAGGCTAATGAACGGGTGTTTCATTTTTGGTAAATTCTAATAGCATTAGGCAAAAGTGTGACTATCCAATTTAAAATGAGAGATCCCAATTGGTATAAAAGTTAAGGGTTACCATTTCGTTCAACAGATATGATTCTCCTCTTCCAGCAGCTGTAGGTCCAACAAGCATTTCAAGTAATATGTAACCAAAGCTATATACATCGTCCTCCAACTTCGTCGTTTGCCTGGAAAAGCAGATGCTATTGGGTCAGATCCTTTTAAGAAATAGTAATCAGCTTTGTTGTTCTTATAGCATCACAGAGACATGATGAATAAAAATCGAATACCGTCTCCTAGTCAATATTTGTGTCAACTGAAAAACTTTGAGCAAACATCCTACAGTTTTGGAAATTCCAAAATTTGGCAAGTTCTCAAACACCACGTTTAAGACGAAAAAAATGTTACTTTCTTACCATGATTTATTGGCTTCTTTTTTCGCCTGGAATTCAAGTAAACAGAATATATGTTAGAATTACAACCTCTTGAAACTGTCATTCATTGCAAGGTGTAACGGTACATCAACTTAGTTGTAGTCATACCTCATGTTTGTCAATTTCCTTCGTGATAATGGATAACCCATAATCACTAAGTTTCGCAATGCGATGCTCGTCGAGCAAAATATTATTTGCTTTCAGCCGGTTGTTTAAGAAACCAGGAATTATCCCAGTATGCAGAAAATGCACAGCCTTCGCGATTCCAGTTAGAACTGCCAATCTATCTGACCATTTAAGGATCTTCTCTGAATCCTCTGCAAATTTATCTTGCTAAGTTAAAACAGGCGCTATTTTGTGTTGATATTACCATATAGAAATAGATACATAAACTTAGAAACTGAATCAAGAAGTTTATTTTGCGTTGATAAACTAATATAAAGTTACCAGAGATATATGTATAAAGACTTCCGCTGGGAACATATTCATAGATAAGATAAACTCTGTTGCAAGTGGAATCGTCTCTTTCTCCACCATCAATACAATGTCCTAAAAGGCAAACCAGATGTGGGTGGCGGAGCTTTGAAAGCAAATCCAGACGAAGTTTTAGGTTCCGAATTGAATCTCTCTTGAATAATGCCAAACACCTAACTGCAACATAGTTTCCATTTTCCAATTTTCCCTTGTAAAGCTGGAAATGAACAAGGGAAAGCCAACATATAAGTGCTGTTCATTCGACAAACAACTGGTTAAGTGGTCCATGAAGTATGCATTGTTTAAATCTCAAAGCATTATTGGGGTTTTAAATGGAGTACCTTCCCAATTGAACCCTCCCCTAAAAATGCAGATTGATCAAAGTTGTTTGTGGCTTCCTTTAACTCTTCTACTGTGAACAACCGATATGTTGGAATACCTTGTTGACCTAGCTTTGCCGCTTGTGATATCAACCCTGAATTTAAACCAAAGAAGAAAATCAAAGCAACTATCATGTTAGCAAACTCTTGAAAAAGACTAGTAGACTAGTTTCTAATCCTTAAGTTGAAGGAATAATGGAACATGTAATAAGATGACAATACATACTTGCATTTGCGAGCATCTCAGAGGAGAATCCTGTTATAGAGTTCTCTTGCGCAGCTTTAGGCAACAAATTCTGCTCAGATGATCTTCTTCGGCATCTTTTACACAAAATGACCAAGCAGATAGCAAGAAGTAACATGAAAAGTACAATGGCGATAACTACACCAACCAAAACTACTGTGGGTTTGATACTAGAAGTGGACCCTTTCTCTACACGGATATTTTGGCAATATGATTGTGGATGCTGGTGCTGTGTATCAACAGACAAGCAATTTCCACCAACTTTTACGACTCTTTTATCCGATGTAGTTCTCAAGCAAGCAGGTAATCCACCAGTAAATTTATTAGTAGAAATATCCACATAGCCAAGTACACGGCCACAATTTAGACGATATGGAAGCGACCCACTCAACGTATTCGAAGCTAAATTTAAGAAACTAACATTTGGCAGAGAGAAAAGAGATGAAGGCGGAGTTCCTCGAAGAAAATTAGATGACAAGTCAAGGTGTTGAAGCTGATTTAGCTCACCATATTGTTGTGGAATCTCACCATCAAAAGAGTTCTTGCTGAGAAGCACTGTGACCAACCCTTCGGGCAGTACAGGAAGTTTAGAATCCATCTGATTCTCTCTCAAATCCAATACATGTAAGCTTGTTAACCCTCCAAGATCAGGTAACTTCCCTGTTATATTATTACGACACAACCCAAGATCCGTGAGCGTCTTAATTTTACCTAATGAAGACGGGAACGGTCCCTTCAACTGATTACCTTTCAGACTCAAAATCGTCAAATTAGATAACGAATCAAACCAGTCAGGAACAGTCTCATTGAAATAATTCCCATCTAGAGTTAATACTTGAAGCTTCCCCATTGTTGATATCTTAGGAGGTACGGAGCCATATAAAAAATTCGCACTCAAATCAAGAAACTCGAGTGAATACAACCTATGAATTTTATCCGGCAACGGTCCCCATATTCCTAAAGATATCAAACTAAGTATTCTCAAGTTGTTTAATCTTGACAGTGTTGTAAAGAATGTATCAACAGAGAATTGACTGGATAATGTTTGATTTGCAATAGCAAAACCATCGAAATTACTAACCTTATTAGCTAAACTTTCCCCCATAATTTTCAGCTCAGTAACTGAATTCCCTTCGCATACAAGGCTCAACTGCAACGAAGATTGTGTTGAACAGATATCTCCATTGTAATTATTCCATACTTCCAATTGTCTTGGGTACTCCAAATGCCTCCTTAGTTGCTCAAGAACCTGGGTCTGTGATGATTGTAGCTCATGTGTGCCCCGGACAAAAAATAACCACAAAACACATAAAATCTTAAACGTCCGAGTCATTGAAAACGTGAAGATAAGCATCCAAAGAAGTTACATCCACCTATCTGAACTGATTGAGATACTAATTGAGATCAAACCAGAACTACCAGACACACATTTTGAGTGATTTTGCAGAAGCTTAAATCGAATTCAAACTAGACCCACCAAGGGAAACTACTGAAACAGCTTAGTCAATAGCTTATTAGAGTAATAAGCAATTACTAGATCTTAAATAAGCTCAATACAAAATCTTGAAAAAACAGAGAAAATACAGCATTATAAGTTCAGAGTTACTGAGTTTTCACTGTTTGAACTTTGAATGAAACAAAATGCAGGAGTAATTTTCTAATTTGGGTATCGAAAGATACTGTCTTCCGCAGGTGATAGGCAAATTTTGAAGAAACTCATGAGTTCAAGAGAGAGAAAGACAGAGAAATGGTCTGTTCTGGGTTTTAGAGATAATAATAGTTATGTTTTATATAGTAGTAGACAACAAAGAGATTTAGCAGAGAAAGCTTCGTCACTAACCTTGGGAAGAGATCTAATAAGATGAATGTTTTGCTAGAGAGTTTGGGTTTTGATGGAGGAGACTAGACTAGACTCCAGAGAGTGTTGAGATATGTCAAGCATTTAGTGCAACCACATGGTGGTAGATTTTGAGAATGTGAGCTTCCACAGATATTAATGGGGTAGGTTATTTTTGGGTAGTAGAAACAACACAAAAGTGGTTAAAAAGACCGATCAATAATTCCTGGATGAAATGGACAGTTAGATTTTGATATTGTTTAAATGAACAAAAATGTAAAAATAAGCAGGATATAACCAGTTTCATCGTGTCCATTTTCAAATATTTTTTCTTATTTTTAATTACACAGGATGTATCCAATTTCATACTTGATATTTTTTAAATTTAAGTTAGGATGAATCTAATTTCATCTTTGCGATTTTTTTCTTTGCCATTTCACCCAAACTATTTTTTACTCGTCCATTTGAACCTTGATTTAAAAATATTTGGACAAATGACCCATTTTCCGTAGAAACAAACTGTCCTATTACAGTCTACGAATGAAGAAGCTTGAGAATCAGGGAGATAGTGATGAATAGTGTAGTAATTGGAAAGGGGCTCAATAACGGAACAACCATTTTTTTGAAATGCTTTTTTAGTCCCTTTCTGCTGTCGGTATGTGTCAAGTGTCCTCCACCTGCAGTCAATGTAAATTGACTGTATTACTGCGTCAGAGCGGATAGATTTCTGCTAAATACTTTGGGGGTGTCCTCTAATTTCTGTAAGACTATAAGGATATATTAGTGATGGTGTTTTTAGACGGAGTGGGTGCCCATCCAGTCCCTAGACACTCTCTTTTTGGTTATATTTTCTTGGGGCCGGTCATTGAATGAAAATGATGTGTGTTTCCTTCTTTTTGTTCTTTACTAGTAGTCGGTTTCTTTTGATGGTAGTTTATTGGTAAACTGTTACTGCTAGAGTTGGAAAGAACAGGATGGACCACTTGGCTTTGACTGTAATGAAGATCTCAACCAACAAAAATGCTCCTTGATATGCAGAGTGCTGTAAAATTTCAAGGGGAAAAACTGAAAAGTAAAAATGGCTGTAAACTTGAATACTGTAGTAGAGTTTTTAACCGTATCATTAGTCCAAAATATGTTTGTACGAAAATTCTGAGACCAAGTACATCAGTTATATATAATAAATGATTTAATGATTGAAATTTACCCTAGATTAGACATTAACCTTTAGCTTTAAGTACTTGTTTAAAAAGGGAAAAGCCAATGGAAATGAATAAAGAAGGTGATTAACATGGCTCAGAATCTTCAGATGTTATGGGAACTTGTGATCAATGAAGATTTCATTATACTTGATATTGGAACGGACCCCTTTTACCGCACTTGTCTAGCAGCCGAGAACTTTATCGTAAACAAGTTTATGGTAAAAATTAGCAAAATTCTTTTCTTATTTTCTCATTCAATTCTGTAGAAGTATTTAAAATAGACTCAACATCTAAAAATAGACTCAAGCTATCAAAGGAAAATATCTAATAAAACATTATAAAACTTATATCCCAAAAAAAAAACTTCTTTCTTAACTTACTGACTTCTAAATTAAACCATCTACTGACTTCTACGATGGAAACCGCCTCTTGCTGCAATATTATGTCAGTTAAGTTCTGGAGGTTCTATCATTCCTACTCCCTTAAGCACATCCTTGTCCTCAAGGATTGTCATTAATAACAACGTCATTTGTTCTTCGCTAACTTCAGTTGGTAGCGCTTTAGATACCCCAGTGCTTGTTGTTACAACCTTCTTTAAATTAGAGACATGGAAAACTGGATGAATTTTCGATCCTTCTGGTAGTTCCAGTCGGTAGACAACCTTTCCAATGCGTTGTAGAATCTTATAAGGGCCGAAAAAACGAGACGACAATTTCTGTGAAGGCCTGCGAACTGTTGAAGTCTGACGATAAGGTTGAAGTTTCAAATATACATATTCTCCTTCTTGAAACTCCATTTCCAGACGTTTTTTATCCGCATTTTGCTTCATCCTATTCTGGGCCACCTGCAAGTTCTCTTTCAAAACAGCCAACACTTGATTTCTTTGCACACAAGCTTCATCTAAACTGGTGCTCTTTGCTTCTCCAGGAATATAATTATTCAAAGCAGGTGGAGGTATCCCATAAAGGGCTTCAAAAGGTGTGACTTTGGTCGAGGTATGATACGTTGTATTGTACCAGTACTCCGCCCATGACAGCCATAACGTCCAAGTCTTTGGTCTGTCGTTGATAAAACATCTCAAATAAGCTTCTAAACACCTATTAAAAACTTCAGTTTGTCCGTCTATTTGAGGATGATAAGAAGAACTGAGCTTGAGTTGAGTTCCTTGTAATCTAAATAGCTCTTGCCAAAAACGACTTATGAATACAACATCTCTATCGGATATGATCGTTTTAGGAAAACCATGAAGTTTAACTATGAAATCCATGAAGTGTTGAGCTACAGTAACAGCTGTGTAGGGATGCTTTAATGCAATGAAGTGAGCATATTTAGTTAACCGGTCAACCACCACTAGTATGACAGTCTTACCGTTAGAGTTTGGTAACCCAACGATGAAATCCATTGATATGTCAGACCATATAGTAGTAGGTATTTGAAGAGGCTGTAACAATCCAGACGGCAACAATGTACTATATTTATTCCTTTGACATATATCGCACCCAGTAATAAAAATTTTCACATCTTGCCTCATCTCAGGCCAATAGAATAGGCGATTCAATCTCTGAATGGTTTTTAAGTATCCAGAATGACCAGCTGCTGGTGTCGAATGAAATTCCTTCATAAGTACAGTCTTCCACTTAGACATTGGGCTGACAACCAATTGATTTTGTCGATACCTTAATAGCCCATCATCTTCAGAATAATGTTTCGTACTAAAATTAGTACAATCAAGTTTTTGTATTTTTTTCCTTTATCCAAGGGTCCATCTTGAGATCTTGTTTGAGTTCATTTATCCAAGAACAGTGTACATATGATATAGCTTGCAACGTTCCATTATCGTCGTATATTCTTGATAGTGCATCGGCTGCTTGGTTTTTGATTCCTTGTTTATACACAATCTCATAATCATATCCAAGCAACTTAATAAGCCATTTTTGTTGAGACAGTGTAGTTTCCTTAGCATCTAAAAAATATTTCAGACTTTGTTGGTCAGTTCGAACCAAAAATCTTCGTCCAATCAAATATGGCCTCCACTTGATTACTGCATGAATAATAGCAAAGAGTTCCTTTTCATATGTTGATAGACCCAAGTGTTTAGGGACAAGTTCCTTGCTAATATAAGCAATAGGTCTGCCCTCTTGCATTAAAACAGCTCCAATACCTTTTCCACCGGCATTACTTTCAGTTACGAAAGTTTTAAGAAAATTTGGTAGTGCTAAAACAGGGGCCAAAACCATGGATTCCTTAAGAGATGTAAACGCTTCATGGGCATCCTCGGACCACTTAAAACTATCTTTCTTTAAGAGTTGTGTCAACGGTGAAGCAATTTTTCCATAATCCTTTATAAACTTCCTATAGTAACCTGTCAAGCCTAGAAAACCTCTTAATGCTTTAATGGTTTTGGGGACTGGCCATTTCTTCATGCATTGTATTTTTGACGGATCAGCCGCTACTCCTTCACGGTTTATTATATGACCCAAGTACTCCACTTCCCTTTTTCCGAATGAGCATTTGCTAAGCTTCACCAACTTATGTTCTTGCAAAATTTCGAAAACAACCCGTAGATGTAACAAGTGTTCCTCCCATGTTTTACTGTAGATCAATATATCGTCAAAGAACACCAATACATTCTTGCGGAGCTGGTTACGAAAGATGTCATTCATTAGATGTTGGAATGTAGAGGGTGCATTAGTGAGACCAAAAGGCGTCACTAGGAACTCATAATAACCATCATGAGTTCGTAAAGTTGTCTTAGGTATGTCATCCTCATGCATTCTAATCTGGTGGTAACCTGCACGTAAATCCAACTTCGAGAAAAAACAAGCTCCATGAAGCTCATCAATTAACTCATCGATCAACGGTATAGGAAATTTATCCTTAACAGTAACTAGATTTAGTGCCCTATAATCAACACACATACGCCATGAACCATCTTTCTTTTTCACCAATAGAACGGGTGAAGAAAACGGACTGGTACTTGGGCGTATTAATCCAGTATTCAACAATCCTTAACAACATTTTCAATTTCATTTTTTGGGTAGTGCGCATACCTGTATGGCCGCACATTGACAGGAGAGCTATTCGGCAGCAGTGGTATCTGATGATCATGACTTCTTGAAGGTGGTAATGTAGTTGGAGTTGAGAATACTTCTTCGAACTCTTCCATAATGTTGCATATGTATGATGGAATTTCATCTTTTCCTGTTATTTGTTGAGCTTGTCGTATATGACATATATAGCTAGGTGCCTCTTTTCTTATCATCTGCTGAATTGCATGACTTGTCGCGATCTTTGTCTTATGATTCAATTCCCCTACCAACCGAATAATTCTTTCATCCACAGTAAACTCCATTATAAGCTTCTTAAAGTACCAACTGATTGGACCTAGTGTTTGTAACCATTGTGCACCAGGAACGATGTCACACCCTCCCAATGCAAGAACATTAAAGCCGCACACAAAAGTATAGCCCCGAAGCTGAAATTTCAAACCTGGACATCTACCAAGACATGGTATCCGCGTTCCATTAGCAACCATCACCTCAAATTTTTCATCGCCTAATATCTCAATTCCTAATTTTTTTGGAATTGATGGGTCAATAAAATTGTGGGTACTGCCAGAGTCGATCAATATTGTGACATTCACCCTTATAATTGCCTCTAATATTCTCATTGTTTTAGGAGTTCGAGATCCTTCCAAAGCATGAACAGATATCTCTCTCATTTCCTCTTGTTCTTCCTCTACGGTTGTTGTTTTAATAACATCATCACATTGTTCCTCATCTCCCTCGATCAAAAAAATAGTTTTAGTTTTATACTTGTGTCCCTTAAACCACTTTTCATCACAGTAGAAAAAAAGTTGTTGTTTTCGACGTTCATCATGCTCAGCTTGAGATAATCTTTTAACCTGGGGAATATTTGGTGGTAACTTCGTTTGATTATTATTACCAACATTAATATGTAAAGATGAACGGTTGGTGTTTCTTACAATCTGGCGTTTCAAAGAGAGCTTCTCATCTTGTAAGCGACCAATGTCAATTGCTTCAGATAGTATATTAGGTTTGAATGAGAGTGTTTCTAAGCCAACTTCCTCCTTAAGACCACTAAGAAAACAACTTGTAAGAAAGCTCTGAGGTAAACCTTGTACCTGATTAGATAGCCGTTCAAATTCCTCACGGTAATTTTCGAAACTTCCACAACTGCTTTGTTTTAGTTTGGATAGCTTTGCTGCATAATCTTAAAGACCAGTATTCCCAAATCTCTTCGATAATGTTGTTTTAAAAGCATTCCATGACTTATCTTCCATGTAATCTTGTACCCACTTATACCATTGTGATGCTTTTCCATCAAGATGGAAGCTTGCCATATTTAACTTCTCTCCTTCAGGGATCTTATAAAAGTCAAAATATGTCTCTTCCTTACTTAACCAAGATTCTGGATCTTCACCATTAAATTGTTGTAGGATAAGCTTCACGAACGGTCTGTTTTCTCCCTTTTTTGATTCAGCAAATTGAGCTTCGATTGCCTTCAACATGTCTTGTAAGTCTTTGATTTGTTGCTCCATCTTCTTCTTTTGTTGTCGAGTAAAGTGTAACATATGCCAGACGAACCAGCTCTGGTACCAATTGATAAGAATCTTGTCAGATTCTTATCAAGAGAGCAACCGAGAACCTTATCGTAAACAAGTTTATGGTAAAAACTAGCAAAATTCTTTTCTGATTTTCACATTCAATTCTGCAGAAGTATTTAAAATAGACTCAACATCTAAAATAGACTCAAACTACCAAAGAAAACTACCTAATAAAAACATTATAAAACTTATAACCCAAAAAACAACTTCTTTCTTAACTTACTGACTTCTAAATTAAACCATCTACTGACTTCTACGATGGAAACCGCCTCTTGCTGCAATATTATGTCAGTTAAGTTGTGGAGGTTCTATCACTAACACACCCAATCCCCTCCTATCCATGCCACTTTTTACAGTACCATTAGCGAAGGACTGTACACTATATATAGTCCAAGGAGATGCATCCACAGTGACCAACTGCATTGTCGTTTGCATCATTGTTTTTCATTGGATTCTCTAGGTTTTTTAGCCGTGGACTTTGGTCTTTTTCACCCACTTAGCCAGGCAGTGTGGGGGGAAATGAAATGGATAGATCTAGTGACTATGGGGCTCAAATGTAGTGAATCTCTTTTACTTCCATCTCGTCTCGGCGAAAACCGGGACACCTCGATGATTTGAAGATTTTCTCAAATTTTCATATGACATCAAAGACTCCTTCAACTTTCTCTTTTTAACAAGAAAAGAAAAAAAAAGACCCCTTCAACTGTCGGAGTGTCGGTTGATACTGTAATGGGTTTCAAAAGTTTATGATGCCTTTGACGGATTAATTAGCAAAACCACACAAGTACTTGAGAGTTGGGGACCTGAGAAATTAAAAGAGGGGTGCTTTCACTTACCCTTTCTTCAAGAAGGACATACATGTAAGTCTTTTGATAGTATAGGGATATCTACGTCCACTCCTACGCTCTTTTTTTCTTCTGTGTGTTCTTTCTTTTACAGAGAAACTCCTACTGTTTTAGTGATACTCTTGATATGTTATATGTTTTTGTCCACGTTCCTTAGTCATAGCATCTGTATTAATAAGTAAAGTAATGATACAACAATCACCCCTAATTCAGATTTCTTTGTCTTTTACTTAATTAAAAACGTTCATATCTGTTTTACATGGATAAGCAGATCTGATGCTCATTTAAGTACCTGAATGCTACAGTGTATTTTGTTTGATTCTTTGATACTTAACGCAGGGTTGTCTCAATATAATCGGGTGCCCGATGACTCCGTCCGATCCACAAGAATTTGCTAATTTTTTTTCCCTGAAATATTAAACTATTAAAGGGTTATGACGAGAGGGTATATGGTACCCAAAAATTCATCAACCACATTTGGATTGGGAGGCCATGAATCCATAGTAACATAACATTAAAGTTGGATGTGTAAACAGTTTTCAGATCAGAGTTGTATCGGGGGTTGATATTGGAGTTGAGCAGGTGGTAGTGGTTTTGGGTGTCGACCTTCGGTCAATGCTTTCCACAAGAAAAGATGTACTTTTGATGGACATAACAATGCCTACGGGAGATTTAATAGTGGTAGAGGGTTTCGATGCAATTGGTCCGAGGTTGTAATCACGCGATTTTATCCAGATGCTCCAGTAAACTGCCTGAACGATACCTGATTAGGTTATTTTGTTTCTGCTTGATCCATAATTTCTAGCTGACGTGTGTTGGTGATGGCGAAAATTGTTGGGAGGTCATCCCTTGGATCATTTCTGGCGTATGTGTAAGGAGGGTCGAATATTGCATACATGACTAATGTTAGAGCATTGCTCGGTCGAACTCACAAGTGTTTCTATCTCAAGCTTGTTACCAACTTTAATTGATCAAAACCATATCTTGATTTCTAGTCTACATTTAGTCAAGTCTTGGATTAGGATAGAAGTGTGTAGTGGATTACCAGACATCACTGCATTCTACTGTTTAAAGACGAAGTCAATCGAAGCTTTTGGAGAACTTCGTCAACAAAAGGTAAGTGAAGACTGAACCACCTATTTCTCAGGTTTTCACCTTTCTATCTATGAGACATTTTCGCATGACTAAATTAGACAGTACATGCATAACAGAAATTTCGAGTCAAGTTCATCTTGATGATCGTTCTCGAAATATGCTAACCTTGAGAATATTTGTTCATACTTGATGAATTTGGTTAAGAACAATTTATTATCTATGACCTAATTATGATTCAAGATTTAATCATTTGAAAGTATCCTGGAACATTGTTATGGTTAAGCTTATCGTTCGGTTGGCTAGTTTAGGCTAACCTTTTATGAACAAGTCATTGTACACGATTCGGTGTGGTTAATCCTAACCAGAGTGTATATTCTGTTGTGTTAGTCTCAAGTCAAGTTTTTCATCTAACGGTGATTATTGATTGCTTGATGTCAGAGTTATCTTAGCTTAAATTAAAGCAACCTTGATCTTTAAAGTTTATATAAGGAGAACCTCAAGCAACTAAGATCTTTGAATCGCTGACACTATTCTTGTGTGTCCTAGTTGTAAACTAGAGTCGTCCTCTCCTTTAAATTTTTTAGGTTTAGCGGCTAAAAAGACTTCACCTAGGGATTCGTGAAGATAGGTCCAACTATCTTTATTTTGATAGTTCTGTGTATCCTGATCTTGTTTTGAATTGTTGAGCCTTTAGCTCCAACAAACAAGATAGATACAAATCACAAAGTTTCTTCGTCTCAGACTTTAATATAAGAATAAATTCTCATAAGAAGTTTCCTAGATATTATTTTAGCAAGAAACAAAAGGCATTTCACTTACTTTGAAGACTCTTCTCATATTCCCTATATTCGTCAAGCTCATCTTCGATTAGATCAATCCTGGATTCGAGATTATCCATCTTGTCCTCAATTCTTTTGGTAGAAGATTCAAGTTCACTCTTCAATGAACGTACTTGTTCCAACACAAGATTCATAGTTAGTAAGAGTTTATCAAATTGGGAGACTGAAGGATTCATATCAGAAGAGGAATCACGTTTGCCTTGACAAATCTCACTATCAGAAGAATCAAAACGAAATTTCTTAGAGGAAAAGAGAACAGTACAGACATCATCTTCTTTACTAGAAAGACTTGATGAGGACATGATAAAAAAAAGTAAATAAAATGTTTGCTCAAGAAATGAAATCTTCAACCTTAAAAGGAAGAAGATATGGAATAAATTCCCAAAAGAACCTTTGACCAAAACCCTAACAGAATTTTGGATATCCCAAAAAGGCCTTTGTTAGAAATAATGTACACATACCCAGGACGTGTACAAACTATTTTCTCAAACAGAAACACAAGAAACAATTCTTAGCTCAATAACAAAATTTAGAGCACAAGAAAGAACCAATTAAGTTAATCAAGAGAAAAGGTTTATGTCTAGCTGAAAAAATATGATACATCAGGAACCATTTCACACCCTCTTAGAGATTATGCTTCTTGTCCAGGGGAATACAAGAACAACCTCGGAAACTATTACAACCTGTAATTTCTCCCATCCAGTAGAGGATCAGGTGGTTTCTCAAGTGGAGAGGGTGAATTCCTTATTCCTTGTTCTGATTACTTTTTATGGAGGAATGACCAATAGGGAACATCTTCCTTTTCCACAGTGTTTTACATGCTCTGTTTATCGATTTTTGCAAACTATGAATGGTTCTGAATATCTTTTTTGAAGGTGTTGACATCTTATGAGATTTTCTTATCTTCTTCTGATACAGTAAAGTAATAGAAGAAGACTTTTCAATAACCTTTGTGCAATCCATCTTTAGGTGATCCTGGTTTTTACTCAAGGAAGACTTAGGATTTGTTGTGCCCTTGTAATTTATCGCATCTTTCTCTTTACACGAAGAGCATGATCGTGAATTTTTTTTTGGAGTGATATGCTGATTGAGTTTAAAGGAATTTTCCGAAGAGAATTGATCCATTTTCTTGTGATCACGGTTACGAGATATCGCATTTCCTTGTCTTAATTTGCCCAGTTGACAATCCAGATTTTCAATCCTTTTAATCCACTGTTAAATCATAGCTCGGTTGAACTCACCAAGCGTTGGTAATGTCAAGTTTGGTTGTCATAATTTAGTGTGTCAAAACTCATCTAAAATCGCTTGATTGTAAACTAGAGTCAACTTCGTTTAGGTTAGACTAGAAAGTCTAGGAATGTTGATATATACAAGTATTACTCCGAAGATCAGAAGAATGTGAAGAAGAAGCGAACTACAACGACAACATCATCCTTCCTCTTGAGGTTAGTAATATTGACTTGAACTGTTTCATTCCTAACGTATATTCCAAGTCATGTTATATTGAAAACATAACTGCGAAGCTGTATATATTGTACATATTGTATAATACTCTAGTGATGTGATACATGTGTATCTTCCTCTCCCAGGAACTAGTGATCCTCAAGACGGATTGAGGATCGAATTGTAATTTAGGAGGGATTACTGATTTAAGGCAGTATTTCTATAGGAGGAAAATAGATTCCTAAGAGGTTTAGGAAACCAAACCAACGTAGGGAAGTAGAAGTATACCTAGATAAGGAAATACTTCCTAGACAAGGTAATATACCTAGATAAGGAAATATACCTAGAAAAGGAATTATTCCTCGATAAGGAAATAGATTCCTAAAAGGTTTGGGAAACCGTTAAAGCTATAAATATAGATGTTTAGCTCATAGCTAAGACATCTAGAGTATGGTTTGTGATACAAGCACACTTAGATCGAAATAGTGTGGCTTTGTGAGACAAACATACCTAGAAAGGTAAGTTTGTGAGACAAATCACCTAGAGAGAAGTTTGTGAGGCAATTAATTATTATAAAAGCAAACTTAGCAAATAGTTTAAGGTTATTTACTTAGAGAGATTGTGAGCATAAAAAAGAGAGAATTGTAACAGTTTTTTTATTCATAATCTAGAGAAGATATATTTCTTCGAATTACTACTTGTGTTTATCTAGTTTCCGTCTATTATTATTCTGAATTCCCCCTCTATAATAATAGTCACCAAGGTACACAGATCCGTATCATGATGTGACATGGTCATATTTGTATGATCATAGTATTAGGGAATTAGACTACAAAGTATAACGCTTATCTTTTGAACTTCGTAGATATAACATCGACATAACCTTGTATATACTGTTATGATTATGTGAATGGGTTATGGTGAAGATTTCATCATAGGAAACAATGTTTTACATTTGTTTAAAGGAAGTACATTCATTAACTTGTTTTATGAATCGAAAGGGAAATCATTAGGCTTATTCGCTATTCATTGCAAATTTTTGGATTACGAATATGTGCGAGATGGCAGAACCGATCGTAACTTTGATATGTATCTTGGTAAAACTAATCACAAGTGCCTGACTTATGATTTGGTATGACTAGTTTTTATTAATAAGTGTAATCGATCCTAAGTAATCACCATGAGATGGTATGACCGATATTTGTAATTGGAGTGACCGATCACAGAGTATTGTGTAATCGATCCTTGTAATTGGTGTAACCGGTCCTGGTAATTGATGTAACCGATCTGAGTAACTGGTGAGACCGATCACAAGCAATACCATGAGAATATGGTAACCGGTCCTGGTAATTGATGTAACCGATCCTAGTAACTGATGCAACCGGTCATGGTAACTTGTGTGACCGATCACAAGTGTTTCCATATTAAGGTATAACTGGTCCTAGTGATTGGTAGAACCGAT
The DNA here is from genome assembly GCF_003573695.1 of Papaver somniferum. Lineage (NCBI taxonomy): Eukaryota > Viridiplantae > Streptophyta > Magnoliopsida > Ranunculales > Papaveraceae > Papaver > Papaver somniferum. Next base: position 120,787,523 of record NC_039365.1, on the reverse strand, counting down.
TAAACCCATGTATGTGATTTGATATTTGATCAATCACATAGTAATTTTGGAATACAAGTGAACCAATTCTAAACTTGTTTGGAAGTTTGGTATAACTGATTCTAAGAATGTAAATCCATGTAAATATGAACAAGGATTTACAGTGAAAAAATGTCAACATACTTTGAACACGTACAGTAACTCTTATCTTTTATTGTTCAAAGATATTCCTTAGTACTCAAGGAGATCATGTACCGAAATAAATTGAGAATCTTTTAATTAAGGTTTTTCATTTTATATGCTTTAATTACCAGCAATTAAATGCATATCTCTCTAGAGAATAAAAATTAGTAATGTGCATTTACTAATTGGATATTTTCTATTGAGAGATTTCGTAAATTTTGGACAAGCATTGGAATTAGGAAAAATGAATTTTGCTATTCATTGCATATCTTGAGAACATTTTCGATTTTGGAAATTCCTGGTGTCCAAACATCCTTGGTCTATAAAAACTTAAGTTTGCATTTCTAGCAAACTATCCTAAGAGTCAGGCAAACTTCATTCGTGTAGTTTCTAGTGGAGTCGTCTAACCGGAGAGGAAAGTATCCTAATTATGTGAAATCTCTTACGACCGCTCATTTAAAGACTTTTGTGGGATCAAGAAGCTCTACGAGTACTATTGGTGGGAAACTAGATAATTGCAGTGTTATTAGTTTTCGATTGATGTGACTGACTAACGGTTGTTGAAACTTTGATTGCACCTAGTTGGTTTATTCTTGAGAATCTTCTCTTCTGATATAAGATTAACTCAAAATAAATCGAAGTATTGACGGGATCTTTAGAATTGTTTGTGGATCTAAAGACATTTTGTGATAATCCATTGTTAACAGACTCAGTTATGTGTGTGATTGTTCACAAGAGATTCAAGTGGTGTTGTGCAGGTGTTTATTGAAGATCAAAGAATATTTAAAGACGAAGAAGATTTAGTTCTCATATCTTTGGTGCACAAACCTTGATCGGCTGGGATCCAACCAGAATCGGATTTATTCGATTGATTAGTTGCGTGAGATCGGTATCGTTTTATAGTTTCTCGTTGAGATCTATACTGATTGATTGTGAATCTAAACTTGACTACATTGGTAGTTATTGGATAGATTGATCTAACCAGGCAAAGGAGTTTATTAGATTAAACGGAAGAGCCTTTGCGTATGACTTGAGATATCTTTATCTTGGAAGAATCGAAAGAGTTGTTACCAAACAGATTTGTTGTTCCTTTACTGTTTGGAATACGATCCAGAGGAATTGTTCCAGTGTGTGCACTCGTCGAAGTCGGAAGCGCAGGGATACTGAGGAAACTAAGTGAACTAGGGTAGTTGCTTGGTCTCAACTATACGAAGTTGGTGTAAATTTTGTATAACGGCTTAATTCTGAGAGTATTCAACTCTGTACTAGGTCCCGAGGTTTTTCTGCATTTGCAGTTTTCCTCGTTAACAAAATCTTGCCGTGTCTTTTACTTTTCTATTTCCGCAATATAATTTTTTATTATAATTAAAAGTAAAATACACAAAAGTTAACTCTAATATACTTGATAGTGATCCTATAGAGTTTGGTTAAGTATGAACCTATTATCAAGTATCACACTTGGGTAGTCGTATTGTCTCGATTTCGTATCCATAGATAATGACACATAGTGTGAATACCCATTGTATCGACTTTGTCCATAGACGATCACTTTCGGTAAGAGGACTTATAGGTGGATAAATAAAATATTGTGGTATGTTTGGGTACCCTCGTCTTTTCAATTGGTATCAGAGCAGGCAAACACGAAAAGATATAACAATCTGTGTTTGGTGCGATCCAACCTATAAGAATGGAATCTATGTATGATTCAGTTTACGTTATGCAAGAGTACGAATACTCAAAAGTTGAAGATGTTACTCCTTCGTTAACTCATGATCAGGAGTTCCGAAAATTAAAAGTACATCTGAGTCTATCTCTGATGGAAAAGAAGATGCTGATAAAGAGCTTGTAAAACTCCTAAAGCCAATAAGATCTCTTTCTACAAGGATGTTAATATTAAATACAAAATCTAATCTTCTTAAGTAAGAGATCAGATAAAAAGACATTTAACTAAATATTCTAGCCAAAGAGAATATGGATCTCACTGTCAAAGTAGAAGCTCTTGGTAAATATCTTACTCAAGATCAAGAGATTCATCCTATGGCCGTGACTAATGATTCTGTTATAATTTCTTCTTATGAGGAAAAAATAATCCTTGCTCGACTTTACAGATCGTGATAACAACACTTGTTTGATCATGTCTGAAACAGATCATGATGATAAGAGTTTGCCTAACTACATCAAGTCAGAAGAGAATGAAGAACCATCTTCTAAAACTATTGATGATCTAACAAAATCTTGTCCAAACGAAGCTTTGAACCGATTCCGTGAAAAAGATCTTAAGGAATACAACTTTCAGTCACTTGATAGGAAACTTATACTTCTTCAAAATATTGTGGTAAATGTATTAAAAGAAGTTTCTATTCTTAAAAAACCGAATGATCATTTCTTAGTAGAAAGACAGAATATACCCCAAACTGATAAAATCAACTCAAAAAGTTCAAAAGAAAGAGTTGATAATCACTTCTGGAAAAAGGTTCCTCCTCACTCATGTCGAAACAGTCTTTGTTTACATGAAAAACATTTTCAGAAGAAAGGGAAGGAAATAATTTCTGCCAAAAGAAACATTCAGGGAAGATTTTCAGTAATTGTTTCAGACAATCAAACTGATGTGCATAATAAGGAAACTCTTAGAATGAGAAAATCTTATGAAAATCTCATTGATAAAATTAAGAGAGATTTATCCATCTCTGAAAATTCTCACATCAGTACAGTTTCTCCTCATGATCATATCTTTAGATAATCATCTTCTTAGGAGAAAATACTTTGGGCAGAGACTTCCAAAGAGAAACATGAACTATGTTTTTGATACTCGTTGTAAGCTTGATAAGGCTTACTCCGATACAACCTAGTTGTATGGAGAATGTGTATCCTCATTCACATTCGTGCTCACATTTTTGGGATGAGGAAGCACATAAACGAGAGCACATGATTTTGTGTTTTTATCAAAAAAAAGAATTGTGACAATTCTTGGATAAGCCGCGAATCCATCTTATCTTAAAAAATTATTGTTCAAGTTTATCATGATTTTCCACAATTAGGTTTTATTTGAAATTTTTGAATTTTAATAAACCTTCCATCTTGAGAAGTTCAGACACAGGAAATAAAATATATTCTTAATATATTTTCGGAAATTCCATTGTATTTTCGGTCCGAAAGTTGTCTCTTCTTTAGAGAAACTTTCTCTTGATTGTATTGAAAACCCTAATTAATTATTATTTAAATCCTTGATCAATCCTCCAATAACTCGCAGTATTACAAAGGTAAATAATGAGGAAGCTCAAAAGGTTAAGGATTGTCAAGGAATCAGTACATAAAGGAAGAAGAAGATCATATCAAAAATCATATAAGATTATGATTCTGATAGTGTTGTTGGATCTCAAGATGAGTCATGACTATTGGCTTACAACCTTCAAGATCCAACAAAACCAAGTGGATTCCTTCTGATAGTATGATAGACTATATCCATGGTTTTGAAGAACTAAGAACCAATCTCATAATAACGGTTCGAAATCAAGATCGGCTCAAGGACAGGATTGAGGAAACAAAAGTTGATCTTGCAGACATGAAGGTTCAAGTTTAAAAGCTTGATAAACAAGAAGTGGTTTCTGACAAGTCTCTCTAGACATGCTTCAAGAGTTTGAACACTGAATAAACTTCAGTGAACAATCAGAACATCACTAGGGATTAAGTTATATGTTGTTATACTTAATCATAAAAATAGACATCAATGTTTGATTTACTTCAATTATGGTGTAAGGTCTATTTTGAATAAAACTATCATATTTGTGAATAAAATTATTTCTTTATTATTTTTCTTGTGATAGTTACCGATTAGGTGCAACCAAAGTTTAACAACCGTTAGTCAATCGAATCAATCGAAAACTAATAATAAACTGCAATTATCTAGTTTCCCACCAACGGTACTCGTAGAGCTTCCCAATCCCAAAGAAGTCTTTAAAACGAGCGGTCTAAGAGATTTCGCCTAAGTAGGTTACTTTCCTCTCCGAATAGACAGCTCCACCAGTTACAATACAACAAGGTAGACCCAATTCCATTTATACTCGACCTGCACATCCATACCTCCTGCAACTTAATCGGCACCACTACAACATGCAACACCATTTCATTATCCACCAGCTCTCAAATTCACATCCAAACAATCACTACTACCAAACTCAATTACAATAACTTCACAGATGCAACAATCATCAGTTAACCTTCTCTCAGTCACAGCCATTGAAAACTCTGCTATAACAACATCATTTCCAACTATACTGCCAAATTACCACATCAATTTAGTACAACCACTTCATATCAGTTCAACTGAGTTTCACGTAGATGAACTCAATACAACCTTAACATTTACAACAAGTCCACTCTGTTCCAGTCCATACATCACCAAATATATCCATCTACTTCAATTCAACATAACAACCCCAATTGTAGTAACAAAATCCTAAACGTTCATCTACAATACCAATCACATACAACCAGCACCTCTATTAGCTCAATTTAGCTCAACCAATCTCAATTCTTATTTAATAACAACTCATAAACTCAGAGAACGTATAAACTTCAATTCAGAAAAACAAGAGTTTACCTTAAATCAAATTTATGCCAAAACCCATCTTCAATCACTTCATTAAAGCATCAATTTCGTCTTCTAATTCCTCCCTGAGATTTCCCGTGAAACCCCAACTATTCATTTCCTCATGGATAACTCTATAACATCTAATTAACCCCATATCGATCCTCAATCAATTAAACCCACTCATTACTTCTTCTTAATCATCATAAATCGACTTCCAGTTCATCTTGAGAGACCCTAATTCTTCGATTCACCACCGAATCAACTTCAAAAACTCAATTAAACGACTACCCACGCTTCTGTATCTAGCAGTAGCTCTATACATGATCTTCAAAATCTTCAGAATATCATTCAAATCTAAGAACCTTGATTCTGCTTTTCTTTATTTGTTACCACGGATGAAATCCCAACACTCCCTTAATTGTTCTTTATCCTCATCCACAACAACATCATCTCTTATCATCGGTTTCTTGATTTGTTCCTCTTGATCTCTCAGTTCAACAATCGCTCCTCAGAATCATCGGAGAGAAAGAATAAAAGGGAAAGAGAAAAAGAATAAGAAAGAAAAGAGAAAATGACTTCTCTTCGATCGGTTTTGGTGATAAGACCCACTAGAACATGCACTTGCTTTGATAGTCTCAATCACAACGTGTTTGTGTTACGTCAATAGTGATCTTCTATGAAATGATGATTTTACCCTTCATTCTCAGCATATGATTTCTTCTTCGTACGGTATCTGATAGACACATTTTTGTGTCTAACTTGTCCTCAATGTTCTGTATTGTTGGTACTCGATTTCGTACTTATTATGATATTTTATGTGTTTGTAGGTATTTTTGGGAAATAAACATTTTTGGAAAAATTGGCTCGAAAAAGTGTTAAAGGCACCCTGAAAAATTACTAAGGGCACCCCCAGAGCACCCAGTGTTAAAGGCACCCGCAGAATGGATTCAAGACACTTCTTCTTCATCTTTTGAATTCCATTTTTGGCGGGAAAACTTTGCAGACACACGGGCATATTTTGACTCGAGATTTGAAGGTGTTTTAGAGAGACTCAGTGGCTGAAACTTTTTGAGATGATTTGATAGTGCATAACAGAGTTATTACGGGCAATTTGATCGCTGAATTTTGGCTGGATATTGTTTCCCAAAAAAACAGGAGAGACTAGTTTTCTCGGGTTTTCTGGGAAAGTTTGGGCAGAGATTTACGTGGAGATTTTCATGGGAAAGGCTTTGTTTGGGCCTGTGATGATGAAACAGGTCTGGTAAATCCTTTGGTTTCGAGAAAACATCAAACTTTACGTGGATTTAACAAAACAGAGAGAAATATTATCCCGTGAGATATTCTCGATATTTTGTGCTATTTTTGGTTGATTTGGGCGTGGCTGAGTGTGTTTGACAGCATCAGAGATGAGTAAGAAGCATGTTGGGAGTGTGCTGGCAGAAAATCAACGCGTGAAAAGGAAAGAAAGGAAAGTTATTATTGCCGAGAACAATTATCTTTATTGTCAAGTTATGGGAGATCTTTTTGAGTTATGAGGAGTAATCCTTGATCCTGTCGAGTATAAAAGAGTTTCTGGGGTCGAAGAGAAAGGGATAGAGAGGATTGGGAGCAGTTTCGAACATCACAGAATCATAAAAATCGAGTTGCAGAGAATACTTTCCTGCTGCTGCTGTGAAGAACACGAAGAACATAAGACGTACAAGAACTTTCGTTCATGATACAGTGGAAAGAAAGTCTTATTTGCTACAGTGACAGCGATGCTTTCTTTGTATCGATCTTTGTAACAGTGGGCTTGCAACACCGGAGAAGTGTTGCAGTTTCCTGGTTTATTCAATTTCTATCCTTTTTATCATTTGTAAACACTTTTGAGCAATGAAATCAACTTTTGAGCGTGTTTCCATGATGAAGAGCTAAACCCATCCTCCGGGGCGATGGAGGAAGTCATTCTTCCAAAAGTTATGTGGTAAAATTTATTTATGCAATTCTTTTATGATTATTTGCACCGAATGAAAATTGAGTAAATGATTTTTATTAATTAGTTGTGTTTTCTCTTGATGAAGTATGCTTAGTTTAGGGATTTTGATACTTCATGCTTGTGATTAACAATTGATGTTTTGAAAATCTAATTCAGGCAATGATTAGAATCACAATTTCTTTTGATTGGAGTTATATTGTCTAGAATTGCATGATAAAAATTAACATTAAATCACATGAATTTCGGTGAATGGTGAAATCCTGAACCCCGGTCTCTTTAATATAGTCATATTTAATTTGCTTTATTTTATATAGTCTTAAAATTTAAATATGAAAGCGCAATCTTCACAAGTCTGAACGAACCATCTGACTACAACATCATTGAAAATAACCATCAGTATCTGTAAGACACGTGAGAGTAGTCCATTCTGCATAACTTTCCGAGACCTGATCGATGATACTAGTTTCGTATCTGGATCGCTGTTAGATTAATTCCTAATAATTTACATTCGTCTTAACTAATCGAGTAACTAACGGATAAAACGTCTCTTAACTAGTCTAATAGCGTTGACGAGCTCGAGGGTCTTTACAAAAGAAGATTTGAAGACGAAGAAGATTTAGTTCTCATATCTTTGGTGTGCATAAACCTTGATCGGCTGGGATCCAACTAGAATCATATTTATTTGATTGATTAATTGCGTGAGATCGACATCGCTTTATAGTTTCTCGTTGAGATCTATACTGATTGATTGTGAATATAAAATTGACTACTTTAGTAGTTATTGGATAAATTGATCTAACCAGGCAAAGGAATTTATTACATTAAACAGAAGAGCCTTTGCGTATGACTTGGGTATCTTTATCTTGAAAGAGTTGTTACCAAACAAATTTGTTGTTTTTACTATTTGGAATATGATCCAAATGAATTGTTCTAGTGCGTGCACTCATCTAAAAACAAATTTATCTTGCGATTAACAATTGATGTTTTGAAAATCTAATTCGGGCAATGATTTGAATCACAATTTCTTTTGATTGGAGTTATATTGTATAGAATTGCATGATTAAAATTAACATTAAATCACATGAATTTTGGTGAATGGTGAAACCCTGAACCCCGGCCTATCTAATATAGTCAGCTTTAATTTGCTTTATTTTCTTTAGTCTTAAAATTTAAATCTGAAAGCACAATCTTCACAAGTCTGAACGAACCATTTACCACAACATCATTGAAAATAACCATCAATTTTTGGCGCCGCCGACGCGGACTTGTGTTTAGTCTAGAGTTTTTAGATTTTTTTTTTTTTAGTTTTTTATTTGTTCTTCTTTACGTTTTTGGGGTTTTGTCTTTTCCTTACAGATTTTGGAATTTGGAGCGAAGGAAAAATTTGCCAAAGCTTTTGGTAAATACTTAAAGATATAAAAGCAAAGCGAAAGGAGCGAAAGAAAAGAAGAAGAAAAATTTTTTAAAAAAAAGAGAGAGAGAGAGATAAATTTTTTTTAGATTTTTTTTTTAGATTATCTTTTTCTTTTGCACTTTATTTTTGGACTTTGGACTGTGGACTTTGGGACTTTATTTTTTTAAAAACCCTACAAAAGGGTGGTTTGAATATAAACTGTTTGCAGAGAAGGACGGCGATTATGATATCGCCTCGGCCCCTCGGGTTCGTACATGACATAGGAGTCGTGGCCTGAGTTGACTTCAGCGGTTCATCCCCTGTCTGGTACGGGAGGTAAGTTTGTCGAAACACTCGCGAATCCCCTGTCAGCGAGTTACTGTATTCCTTCGTTTGCATATATGTTGAGGATTTGAAAACGGCTGCTTTAATTTCCTAGTAAAGGGCAAGGACTAGTCATACAAGATAAGGGTTCAGATTTTATCACCGTTCCCTTCTTGCCCGCCTTAGGAAAACGAAACCAAAACGCGAACCTAAGCAAAAAATTTGACTAGAACGATACCTATAGGGTAACGAGCTTAATAGGAAAGTCATTCGAAAAATATTGGTTACTCTTTTAAGCATGCTTCAAAGTTCATGATGGTTTCTGTGAGTTGAATACGCCGTCTTGTAACGCCGGTGAGGCCTTGGGTATCAAAGCTCCACTGAGATTCCCTCGTCTCGATTCAACTTACTTAAACTCGGATTGATTCCAGAGGGGTTTGTTTAAATTGTAACGAATTCCCTTTCGAAGGATTATAAGCTGGTTTAGAAACAATCTAAGTGGAGCCATCATGCTTTTTGTTTGATAGAAATCAGTAGGTGTGCTGTGGTGGAGTCAGCCTTGTTTGTGTTTGCATAGAACTTCCCTTCCTTTTAGGACTTCTTTCTTTTTCTTTTGTTTTTCTAGTGTATGCCCAAGGTTATTAAAGAGCGGGCTTGGAAAAGGAACACTCTAGGTCGTTTGATTAGTGATAAACCTAGTAGTTCTTCTTGTGAAGGTGGGGAGCTCGAAGACTCTTCTTTTGAGATCCATGTCTTTGGAAATTTCAGCTTTGAAAACTTGACAATTAGTGAAGAAAAGTACTCCTAGTCCTTTGGTAGTGCCAGAAATGGCAACTTTGAAAGCTTTAATAAACCCAACTAGGACCTCTCATCCGTCTTGTATCAACTTAGCTGAAACCGAGGCATATTATGAACTCAAACCCGGGACTTTACAGATGCTCCCAATCTTTTTAGGAAAAGAGAATGAGAACCCTTATTTTCACGTTAGAGAATTTGAGGAAGTTTGTAGTACGCTGAAAATTAAAAACCTTAGTGATGATGCGTTGAAACTTAGGTTGTTCCCCTTTTCCTTAAAAGATAAAGCCAAATCTTGGCTGTATAGTTTGGATTCTGAGTCAATTGAAACCTATGACCAACTTACATCTTCCTTTATACAGAAGTTTTTCCCAAGGCACAAAACATCGTCTATTAGGACACAAATCTGTACTTCTTCTCAACAAGAGGGAGAATCTTCATATAGGTATTTAGAAAGGTTTAATGACTTAATATCTCAATGTCCTCATCATGGTTTAGAGATGGTTAGGTTAGTTCAGATCCTCTACGAGGGTTTAGATTATTCAACAACTACCATGGTTGAGTCTTTATGCACAGGTGGGTTTGAGAATAAAACTGTTGATGAGGCGATGACATTTTTGAATGAAATCGCCGATAAGACCCAAAAATGGGAAAATAGTTGGGAACCCAAGAAAACAATTCTTCTAAGTAGAGGAAAGGTCAATAGGGTAGAAAGATCTTATGAGTCATATGCTAAAATAGCAGTCATAGACAAAAGGTTAGAAGCCTTAGAATTAGGTCATTCTAGTGGTAATAGTGGTAGAATAAAGCCTTTTGGGGAAGGCCATAATGTTGAGGAGCAAGCCAATGCTCTTTATAACAACACTAGATTCGATAACCGTCAGAAGTTTGACCCATATTCAGAAACCTATAACCCTGGCTGGAGAAACCATCCCAACCTTTCTTGGTCTAAGGGCCAGAATCAAAGTCAGTCTAGTAACTCTCAGGTTCCCCCAGGTTTTGGCTATACTAAGAATCCTTCAGCTCCGGCACAGTTTCAGATCCCTTCAAATAAGAAAATCATGAGTTTAGAAGAGTCTCTTGCCTTGTTAACTCGGAACACTTTAGAATTTCAGCAATCGGTTGCACAAGGATTAGATGAAAATAAAAAGATGGTACAAGCTAACTCTCAGGCTATTTTCGAGTTGAAAACCCAGATTAGTCAGATAAATGAGACATTGAGAGAAAAAGAAAAGTTTCCTAGTCAACCACAACCCAACCCTAGGGGAGTCCATCAAATTTCTTTAGCTTGTGAGAAATCATCAAACCATGTGAACTCGATAACAACCCTTAGGAGTAGTAAAACGGTAGACAATAAGGTAGCCATGCCTAGTAGACATACTGTAATTCCACATTCTACTTCCCAAGAGGAGCCCGTAGACGAGGAAACCGAAACAGTCTCTAAGGATTCCCAAGAAATTCCTGATAGGTCTACCTTTGTGCCTAGAGCCCCATATCCATATTTGTTAGCCCCAACAAAGAAGGAGTCGACTTTCAACGAGATAATGGAAACACTTAAGAGGTGAAAATCAACATTCCGTTATTATAAGCAATTAGGCAGATGCCTGCTTATGCCAAGTTCCTTAAATATCTTTGTACACGAAAGCGTAAGCTTAATGTCCATAAGAAAGCCTTTTTAGTTGGTCAAGTAAGTTCCATCCTTCTGAACCAAACACCCCCTAAGTATGAGGACCCTGGATGCCCCACCATATCTTGTGCGATTGGTAATCACATGGTCGATAAAACTTTACTTGACTTAGGAGTTAGTGTTAACTTACTCCCGTATCATGTATACACCAAGCTAGGTCTTGGTAAGTTGAAACCGACTAAACTGACACTACAATTAGATGATAGGTCTGTCAAAGTCCCTCGTGGTGTCATAGAGGATGTTCTGATTGAGGTTGATAAGTTTATTTATCCAGTGGATTTCGTTGTTCTAGACACCCAGCCTGTTCAGGACTCAAGTGCTCAAATCCCAGTAATTTTAGGTCTCCCATTTTTAGCCACAACTAACGCTGTCATCAACTGTAGGACTGGGCTTATGAACATATCCTTTGGTAATATGACCACTGAACTAAATGTATTTAATGTTACTAGACAACCTTCTGAGAACGATGATTTAGAAGAAGTGAATATGATTAGCACTTTAGTTCAGCATTTGGTTCATCATAATTGGCTTGACACTTTACTGGTAGATTCTTTAGATGATTTTGAGGAAACCATTCTCTTAGATCAGATATGTGATCAATCTTTAGAAGAAGCTCTTGAGTATTTTAAAGATTCTATGGACCCAAAAATTCAGGCAATAGTTTCAGGTTTTTCTGAGAATAATGATGACTCTAAGTTTGGGGGTAGAGAACTAGAAGAATCTCTTGGGATTTTAAAGACTCTGAAGATCCGGAAATTCAAGCAACAGTTAGAGGTTTGTCTGTAAACCCTAAGTTTGGGGGTAGTGATGGTTCTTGTGATTGTCTCGTATCCCTAATTAGAGTCCCTAACTTGGGACTCGAGCCTTGTGCATCTGAGATATTACTTGAGTCTTTTCAGACTCCGCAACGCGATCCTCCTGATACTGTCCAGGAGGTAACCCAGGTATTAGAAACCCGTTTTTCGGATGAATCTACTTATCGAGACACACATATGAAGTCCAATTACGCGCCGCAGATAAACCCAGTTGTCTTGACAGAAACCTTAGATGAGGACGTGCTCCTTCTTTTCATTTTTTCTGAACAAGTGCAGTTGTCTCATACTGGTGTCAGCTCTATTTGGTCTTATGGACCCACAATTGTTTCGACTATTGGTATACGACTTTGGAAGGTGACAATTCTTTTTGAGGTATTTGATGTCTAGCTAAAGCCTTTAAATTTAACATTTTCTGGGAGGCACCTACGCTCATGCTTACGGTAATATCCTTCCTTATTTATTTTCCCTCAAGTGGTAACAGTTTCTCCTTGTTCATGTTTTTAATTACATCTTTAGAACATTGAGGACAATGTCAGATTTAAGTTTGGGGGTAAGGGAGAAAATTCTAGCGTCACATAGTATCCGATTAGCTAAGTTTACATATTGTTTCTCACCGAAAAGATGGAAATTGGAATGTTATGGACAACAATCTACTGAGACATTAGAGAAAAAGACATTGAGATCTTTGACATTCAGGAGAGAACATGTTCCTTTTAGAGGGTAATCGTGATGGATCTAACCATCCATGATGGAGAGACAATTAGGCCAGAAGGAAATGCCAGAAAGACAAAGCAACCTCACAGTGTAGTCTTAGTTACTGGATTACGACTCTCTCTCAGTGGAAACTTATCATCATCAACGAAGGGAGCGACATCAAAATCTATGAAGAAAGTTGAAAACGTTTAAGGTTTTGCAGCAACAATAGAAAAGAATAATTAAAAAAATCAAAGTTAGTTACAAGAAGTTATAAGAGCAAAGAAAATCAAACGATATAAGTTGTTGAACTTCATGATACCAAGACATTACATATTGCGAAGATACAAGTTCTAAAGTCCTTCTCTCATGGACATGTAAATTTTTATCTTGTTTTATTGGAAAAAAAAGAGTCATCGTTACGTTTTGTTCGATAAGGCCATAGGGAAGTAGAAATCTATAAGGAAGTTTCAAACAAGAAATTAAGGAGAAAAGTTAAATTGTCAAGGTTCTACGAAGTTCGAGAGTTCATCATCAACAGTTGAAGCCGAAGAAGACGTTATTTCTACTGAGTACTATGAGAGAGTCGAACAGAGATGCATATTGGTTGCTTTGTTAGTCCGCTTTCCATCTGGCACAAGATCTTTCTAACACTGGTTCAACTCATCACACGTAATTAGTCCAGCTGTGTAGCAGATGTACCTCTCATTTTTATCTCTCTCATAATCTTATCCAGCTGTAAAGCGGATGCATCTTACAATGTTTATCTAGCTGTGTAGCGGATATCTCTTTATCTAGCAGTGTTGCGGATGTGTCTCCCTAATTCTTTGTTCGGCTTTAGAGCTGGCACCTTAAATTTCTCTGGCATTTTAGTTACTTGGAGATAGGTTGAGAATATGTATGTCCTCATAGCTCTTTGGATACTTGTAACCAATTAGAAGTCATGGTTTTGCGGATACACCTCTGGTAAACCCTCCCGAGATTAACTCGGTCATTAGGGCCACCTAGTGAGTTAGGATTTTATTTTCTAGATTAGTTTTGCTCGAGGACTAGCAAATAATAAGTTTGGGAGTATTTGATAGACACATTTTTGTGTCTAATTTATCCTCAATGTTCTGTATTGTTGATACTCGATTTCGAACTTATTATGGTATTTTATGTGTTTGTAGGTATTTTTGGGAAATAAACATTTTTGGAAAAATTGGCTCGAAAAAGTGTTAAATGCACCCTGAAAATTTACTAAAGGCACCCTTGGTTTGGATAAGGGCACTCCCAGAGCACCCAGTGTTAAAGGCACCCGCAGAATGGATTCAAGGCACTTCTTCTTCATCTTTTGAATTCCATTTTTGGTGGGAAAACTTTGCAGACACACGGGCATATTTTGACTCCAGATTTGAAGGTGTTTTAGAGAGACTCAATGGCTGAAACTTTTTGAGATGATTTGATAATGCATAACATAGTTATTACGGGCAATTTGATCGCCGAATTTTAGCTGGATATTGTTTCCCAACAATACAGGAGAAGCTAGTTTTCTCGGGTTTTCTGGGAAAGTTTGGGCAGAGATTTACGTGGAGATTTTCATGGGAAAGGCTTTGTTTGGGCCTGTGATGATGAAACAGGTCTGGTAAATCCTTTGGTTTCGAGAAAACATCAAACTTTACGTGGATTTAACAAAACAGAGAGAAATATTATCCCGTGAGATATTCTCGATATTTTGTGCTATTTTTGGTTGATTTGGGCGTGGCTGAGTGTGTTTGACAGCATCAGAGATGAGTAAGAAGCATGTTGGGAGTGTGCTGGCAGAAAATCAACGCGTGAAAAGGAAAGAAAGGAAAGTTATTATTGCCGAGAACAATTATCTTTATTGTCAAGTTATGGGAGATCTTTTTGAGTTATGAGGAGTAATCCTTGATCCTGTCGAGTATAAAAGAGTTTCTGGGGTCGAAGAGAAAGGGATAGAGAGGATTGGGAGCAGTTTCGAACATCACAGAATCATAAAAATCGAGTTGCAGAGAATACTTTCCTGCTGCTGCTGTGAAGAACACGAAGAACATAAGACGCACAAGAACTTTCGTTCATGATACAGTGGAAAGAAAGTCTTATTTGCTACAGTGACAGCGATGCTTTCTTTGTATCGATCTCTGTAACAGTGGGCTTGCAACACCGGAGAAGTGTTGCAGTTTCCTGGTTTATTCAATTTCTATCCTTTTTATCATTTGTAAACACTTTTGAGCAATGAAATCAACTTTTGAGCGTGTTTCCATGATGAAGAGCTAAACCCATCCTCCGGGGCGATGGAGGAAGTCATTCTTCCAAAAGTTATGTGGTAAAATTTATTTATGCAATTCTTTTATGATTATTTGCACCGAATGAAAATTGAGTAAATGATTTTTATTAATTAGTTGTGTTTTCTCTTGATGAAGTATGCTTAGTTTAGGGATTTTGATACTTCATGCTTGTGATTAACAATTGATGTTTTGAAAATCTAATTCAGGCAATGATTAGAATCACAATTTCTTTTGATTGGAGTTATATTGTCTAGAATTGCATGATAAAAATTAACATTAAATCACATGAATTTCGGTGAATGGTGAAATCCTGAACCCCGGTCTCTTTAATATAGTCATATTTAATTTGCTTTATTTTATATAGTCTTAAAATTTAAATATGAAAGCACAATCTTCACAAGTCTGAACGAACCATCTTGCTACAACATCATTGAAAATAACCATCAGTATCCGTAAGACACGTGCGAGTAGTCCATTCTGCATAACTTTTCAAGACCCGATCGATGATACTAGTTTCGTATCTGGATCGCTGTTAGATTAATTCCTAATAATTAACATTCGTCTTAACTAATCGAGTAACTAACGGCTAAAACGTCTCTTAACTAGTCTAATAGCGTTGACGAGCTCGAGGGTCTTTACAAAAGAAGATTTGAAGACGAAGAAGATTTAGTTCTCATATATTTGGTGTGCATAAACCTTGATTGGCTGGGATCCAACTAGAATCATATTTATTCGATTGATTAATTGCGTGAGATCGGCATCGCTTTATAGTTTCTCGTTGAGATCTATACTGATTGATTGCGAATCTAAAATTGACTACTTTAGTAGTTATTGGATAAATTGATCTAACCAGGCAAAGGAATTTATTACATTAAACAGAAGAGCATTTGCGTATGACTTGGGTATCTTTATCTTGAAAGAGTTGTTACCAAACAAATTTGTTGTTTTTACTGTTTGGAATATGATCCAGAGGAATTGTTCTAGTGCTTGCACTCATCGAATTCGGAAGCGCATGGATACTGAGGAAACTAAGTGAACTAGGGGTAGTTGATTGGTCTCAACTATACGAAGTTGGTGTAGATTTTGTATAGAGGATTAATTCTAAGAGTATTCAATTTTGTACTAGGTCCCGTGGTTTTCTGCATTTGCAGTTTTCCTCGTTAACAAAATCTTGTTGTGTATGTTACTTTTCTATTTTGGAAATTATAATTGTTTATTATAATTAAAAGTAAAATACACAAACGTTAACTCTGATATACTTGATAATGGTCCTATAGAGTTTGGTTAAGTCCAAACCTATTATCAAGTATCACATTTTGGTAGTCGTATTGTCTCTATCTCGTATCCGTAGACAATCACACAAAGTGTGAATACCGATTTGTTGCATTGTCTCGACTTTGTCCATAGACGATCACTTTCGGTAAGAGGACTTATAGGTGGATAAATATAAGACTGTCGTGTATTTGGGTACCCTCGTCTTTTCATCCACGTTTCCTTCTCCAGTTGAAACTTAATCATCATTGAGCACAAAATTTTGGTCAAGAGATCAATTTTCTCTTCTGGGGAATTTAGATTGTTTATCATGGAAAAGTCAGAGTTGTTGGAGAGACAAATGTGATTACCAGTAAAGTACGTGAGAGAACTTTCACAGTCTTCTTCCTCGGGACAGTAGTCAAGTGTTTCCATCCATGCTTTAGTTATTTCACTAACCTCTTTATTGGGACAACCAGAGATATGATGACTATATACATAGCACTTGGAACAAGTTCCGTTATCATAGTCTTTGTGAACTTTCCTATCCATTTCATAGATTGATGAGGAAGATTTTTCACGAGATTTTCTTTTTTGCCGTCTAAGAGTTTTCTTTAATTGTTGTACAAACAGTGAAAGAGTTGAGTTAATGCAATTTCATCCATCATATCAATCGATTCAAGACATAAAAAAATTACATCAGGTGTGGAAACAGGATTGCAAGATACGTGAATTTTTTCTCTTTTACTTAGTTCAAGATCAAAAATCTTTAGCTTTCCAACAAGAGTATTCCTGTAAAGTGTTTCAAGGTTATTTCCCTCAACAATGACATGCTTCTTAGAATCGTATCTTGATGGTAGAGACCTGAGAATTTTCATCACAATGTCCTTTTCAGGAAAAATCTTATCCAATGCAAATGATGCATTAACAATTTCAGATACTTTGTGATTAAACTCATCAAATGGATTTTCATCAGTCATACGAAGGTTTTCCCAATCAGAATTTAGGTTTTGAATCCTATCTTATTTCTAAACTACACACTTCTATCCTAATCCGAGAATTGACTAAATGTAGACTAGAAATAAAGATATAGTTTTGACAACAAGCTTGAGATGGCAACACTTGTGATTTCGACCGAGCAATGCTCTAACAATCTCCACATTTGTCAATTTTAGTGACAAAACTATCAATATATGTGGATAAAAAATAAAGCTCTGGAAACTCCTCGAATCCATCATGCTTGATTTCCTTGGTTTCTTCAACTCCTTCAACTCTCCGTAATTTCAAGTTGCAATGATTCTCAACGTTTTCAACTCAGCGTCGTTGTTGTTGAAGATATGTAGAGATAACAACATTGAAAACAAATATTCTCAAACGTCGTTATACAGAAACATGGTATTATTAACTTCTCCAAAGTTCAATTGTATCCCAACTCTGAAGCAACACTACGGTGATATGTTTCTCCCCCTTTATCAATACTTACATCTTTTGCATAATAGTTGAAACCTTTAGATTATTGATTCACTCCCCCTTGCGTAATGATCTGTAAACCATATGTATGTAGTGCGAAACTACTAAATAATTCTCCCCTTTTTTGTCTATAAAATTGGCAAAGGTACGAAAATCTTGAGATCGTAATGAATACAACCAAAACATAGTTCAAATGCAACTCCTCATATCAACTTTTTTAGATGGTATTACATAGTAAGAAATACTTAGTTCTCATCTAGGAGATTTAAGATACAAGCATCTCATCCAAATTCCACAACCACACTCCCCACAAAGATATAGCAATTAAGCACGAGTTCATTTAAGAACTCTCCCCCATTTTATGTTATTCCCAAGAGAACAACATGAGTGACCTTTCTTTATGAAAAGGAAGGATTTTGTTGGACATTAACAAATCACATGGATTTGTATTCGAAAATCGATTTAAAATAACCTTTACGCCAGTTACGGACAAAAAGATAATTTTAATCGATATAACTCAACATAAGAAAATATTATGGAGTGTGTCAAGCAGTAAAAACACAGAAGTATGATCACAAGTAGATCAACACTGCGAGAAAATTTTCAAAGAGTTTGTTCTATTTTCTGTTTATAAAAACATAATAGATGTAACTTTTGAGAAAATATGGAATATCAGCTCGATTCACGAAAAACGTAAAGGCACAAATATTTCATAAGACTTTTGCAATAATTAAATCAATAATGATTACATACTGCAAGTTCATCTTCCAACAACTCTAGAATTTAAATAAATAAATCTAAAAACATGCAAGATGAAAATCGTTGGAAATAGCTTGTGTAATCATAATTTTTGCTATATCAAACCCTAATTATGCTTCTCAAAAGTAAGAATAAATCCTCACAAGAAGTTTCCTAGACAACAAAGAAAATAAAAGAAAATAACATGTACTACATAATCTTAGACTTCATCTATTTCTTCATACATTTCTGCAACTCCATTGAAGAATAAGTCACCAACATCTTTCAAACATTGAATGGTTGATATGTTGTGTTCCTGACTTAGCACGCCAACCTTCTGATTTACAATACGAATATGTTGTATAAGTTTCGTTTATTCTGAAGTTAGTTTTTTTTTTTGTTTCTAATCATGACTTTTTGCTTTTCGATCATCTTGAACTGACCATCGATGAGCTGATTTAAATGCAACTGGAGGTTCGCAATTTCAACCTCAAAGTCATTCTAAGCATGAGTCAGATCCTTAAATGAATCAACAATCCATATGTTTTTTCCTTAAAGAAATCCTTTTCAACATTGTTTCATTGCAGAATCTTCCTTCCTTTGAGTCATCTTCATCAAGAACGATGGTTTCATGAGGTCTTTTTGAGCTTTCCATTCTTTGCAGAGATGAAAACTAGAACTCAACTAATTATTCTTTCAACCAAAGGTTTATGAACAATAGGAATTCTCTACCTCCTTTTATAAGGAAACCCTAAGATTTATCTCCTCTAAGTTAGGATACATGGACCGGTTACAGTCCAGACCAAGAGAAGATTACCGGGTTGACAGCTAAAACAACCACTAGTTTCCTCTTCTTGTAACAACAAATTTTCAGCTCAATAAAAATAATGTTCTAGATACATTGCAAATTATAGCAGTTAGAATAACATCGTTGTAAAAGGAATTATTAAAACAAAACGGACAGTATTTGCCTATTTTAATACTAAATCCTTTGTCAAAGATATGCAACAACAACAACAACAAAAAAAAAAAATCAAACAAGAATCAGACTTGTGCAATCTCGATATCAGTTCAATTCTCTGATAAGTGTCTAGTCCTTGCAACTCTCAAGTTAGTTTCAAGCACACATCTTTCGAGGTTAATTAACAGAGTGAGACAGAGTCTCACCACTAATATTAAATGGAGATACTTCGAGATCAATTTTTTTGTGACTTTGTCTATATTTTTTCTCCTTTCTTCTATTACGTTTTTTTGTGAGGTTTTGATCTAATTTCCTTTGTTACAAGGAGGTTCAAAAATTCCTATTTAATTGAACGTTATCCTGAAAAAAGGTTTCCTCGAGGAGCAAGAAGAGGACCTCTTGAGATTCATTTCAGAGAGTCATAATCACTTGGATTCCATTTTCTGAACTTAGATCTCCCACAATTACTTTCATTATCAGTAGAAGAGCTGATATTTGTAGTCTTGTTAGACACTTTATTATGAAAGTTTTTGTGCTTATGGAATTTTCATGAGGAATCATCCAGATTATTTCTTCCATAAGTTTTCTGGTTTTCCGCACAGTTAAAATCTATTGCAGTCATATTTTTTACTTCTTTAATTACAAAGCTAAGCAGTTTCTGAAGATCAACAATTTGTTTCTTTATAGAATAACAATTCAGAGCATTATGATTTTTTTTCCGCAGTGCAAGCAGATTCGTGGAATAGAAACTTTTGTTGTATTGTCTCCACTAACAGCTTTTTTAAATGATGGCAGACAATGTAAACGTTTCTTACCACACATCCTGTCGGAAGTAACTTTCTCAATGCTAGGTAACGTCACAGGGACAATAACATCAGAGAATGATGTAATTTTACTTCTTAAAACAAAGTTTTCTTCTTTCAAAGAGATACACTGTTCCTGAGCTAATAGGAGATCTGCAACTAGTTTCTCTTTTTCAACACGAAGGCATTCCAATTCTGATGAGTGAGACTTGAGTAAACGTTCTTCTCTTATTATACTTTCTATGACAATATCTTCAATAATACTAATCTTTTCATTCTGAATAGTAGTTTCTTGAACAAATTTTTGCATATCGTTAGAAAAGGTTTTAACATAACCAGAGAGTTCATGCTTCCTATCAAGGGACTTATCAAGCTCATCAAAATACCGAGAACACTTTTCCTCAAGATTTCTAATTTTAGAGGCTTGAAAATCAATGATCTCGATGGATTTTTTCTAAACTTCTGGTAAGTTTCGATTCAGATTTTGAAATTAAACCATTTGTAATTAAGGGAAGCATATTATCAGAAACTGAATACATGTGGTCTTTTCCTCTAGATTCGGGAAAATCAACTAAAGAGTTATCCTTTGAGGTAAGATCTAGACACTTGGTGTAATCAAAACCGTCAAGATATATTTTTGTACGTGACTACAGATTCCACGAGATTTTCAAACACAGACTTATCAGGTCTTAACACGTTTTCCTGCTCTGATACCAATTGAAAACGCGGGGGTACCAAAATACACCACCAACTTTTTCTTAGGCAATCTGTATGGACAAACTCAATACAACTCGAGAGTTCAACTCAATCAAGGAATAATATCTAGAGTTATATCTCTCTCACTCTCTTGCAATTAGAACATTTACAGAATCGAATATGTGAACCTAATTACAAAAAGATCACTTGGACGGTTCCAAAAACCAATGTCCAAGAATCAATCAAGTCGTATCCAACAAACTAGGTCAGATGTATCTACTATGATTGATTAATGCACAACCTGTGATATTTCAATTATAAAGATAAACAATTTAATGCGTAAAAAGAAATAACACATACACCAGAAGTTTTGTTAATGAAGAAACCGCAAATGCAGAAAAACCCCGGGACCTAGTCCAGATTGAACATCAAACTGTATTAAGTCGCTACAGACACCAGCGTACTACGAATTAACTTCGGACTGGAATGTAGTTGAGCCCAAATCGAGTCTCCCGTTGATTAAGGTACAGTCGAGCTCGTTACACCTCTTGAATCCCAGCAAGACTCCGCGCAATTGATTCCCTTAGCTGACGTCACACTAACTAAGAGTTGCTTCAACTCAATTGAAGACTTTAAGCCAGATCTGCCTCCCATAGATTAAGCCTATATATGATTTCCTTTATGATCAAGGTGGTTTGGAAATCGATATAAATAGACAAGGTCTAGCTAACTTCAACATCCGGACTTATGCAACCCGAAGTGCAACATAGTATAAAACTTGTGGAATCAACAAAGTTTGAGACGAATAGAACTTTGATGATTTCTATTTATCTTGATCGAGTGAGCAACTCAGCAATCGATCAAGATCATGATACTCGAGTTATCAAGAAAAAATAACTTGACCTGGCGTCACGAATCCCTATGAAGTCTTTGTAGTCGCTAAACCCTAAAAGGGTTAGGAAGAAGACGACTCAAGATACAAATAGGACACACCAAAGTAGTGTCGGGATTCAAAGATCCCAGTTGCTTGAAGTTTCCATTATAGACATTCAAAGCATTGGTTCCTTTAGGTTTAAGCTAAGATAGATTTGGGACCAAGCAATAAACATCCACTGTTAGATGAATCTTTGAATCTGATTTACATAAACAAGATATAGACTCTGGTTAGTTGATCCCGTTACCAAACCGTGTATAAAGATTATGTTCAAGGTGGTTAGCTGAAACTAGCCGATTTGAACTTAAAAGCTTAGTATTCATTTTCATGAACACTTAAGAGATTAAACTTGAGTCACAATCATGTGATCAAATAAGTCTAGTGTTTTTAGAGAATTGATCAAATGCTAATTATCTCGTAGAAATAATTTAATCACACTTGAAAATAATCGACATGGTTAGTATGTGTGCAAATTACAAATACCATAGCCGTTAGTGAGTCAGGTCAGTCACAGTACATGTACCGATTTGTAAGCTAACAAGCCAAACCAAGTTCCAGAGTTAACTATACTATTTAGTATGCATACCGGTATGGATACCTTAAGACTATGACCGGTTCCGAGTCCACATAACTATTTTGGTATGTGTACCTGTTTAGATACACAACCGAGTTCGGGAACAAAGAACTATTTTGGTATGTGTACCGGTATGGATACTCACCCGGTTACGTGACCACAGTTCCCAAATGGTTTGCATACGAGTATGCTTACCAATACGGTTCACGAGTTAAACAAATTTTTACATGGTGTGTATAAGAATATGCTCACCACAAATCTGCAAGTCGATATATAACTACTCCGCTACGTGTGCGAGTACATGTAATACGACTTCATACTTATACATTTCCCAGTTTGTAAGGCTGATAACACTGTCTTGTATCTGAATCTATAATAGTTATATATTTCTCTAAATCGAATCGAAACATTCCTGAATAACATCAATGACACTGTAGATGGTGGATTTTCAACAAAAGTTAAAATCGTAAAACCATAATTGTAAGGCTCATGATCCAGCAATCAGATGAGTATTGAGGCTCACGTCTCTCATTGAAGAACGAAAGCTCATGCCACAAGAATCTCTGACTGAGAATACTATCTCTCAGAGTATATACAGATGTGCAGTCTCTCAGCTGGGGCAACGGCGTATCTCATGAATGTTGAGCAATTTCAGTAATTACTTCTATATAGAATCGAAAGATTAGACGGCTCCTAGACGACTTGCCTGCTAGTATAGAGCAATAACGTCTTCAGGATGTAACAATGTTTTCCCTGACTATGCGAAGAAAATATGATGCTTCAACAAGCTCATATCGCTCAACTCCCAGATCATTAATGCTCCTAGACAGCATGCCTGCTAGTATAGAGCCATCAATTAATTGTTTATAATCCTTAAATTCATTAACTGAATATTTGAAAACATTCTAGGTTTTTCATAATATTTCATTACTTCAATTCATAGTTTTTCCAACAGAATTCCATGGGTTAGTACTAAATATTCAACGAACGGGAATCTAAGCAGCTATCGAGTAAGCCCCGACCAAAATGGTGCAAGTATACTCAACAATAATGCACAAACGAGCACATGAATGCATGAACCTATGAAAAATAAGAAGAAAAATAATAATAATAATAAAATATTAGCAAAGGCGCTAGGGGACTGGGCCCACCGGCCGGCCGGTTAAGCCGTGGCCAGTCCCACGCCCAATTATATATTTTATTATTTTTCCCTGATCTCATGAAATCCCTTCATTTGATCAAATATCCTTCGTCTCAAGGAAATTCTCCAGCCTCATGGTGTTTCCTCGTATCAAATAAATAATAAAAATTAGGAAAGGGGTCGTGGGACCGGGCTCACTAGCCGGCCGGCCGTGCCCTAGCCTTGGCCGGTCCCACACCTCATGATTCCTTATTATTTTTTTATTATTTCCCTCATCCCAAGAAAATTCCCTGATTTGATGATATTTCCCTCAACTCATGAAAATTACATAAAAGTAGGGAAAAACTCACGGGACCGGGCTCATTGGTCGGCCGGCCATACCCTAGCGTAGCCGTGGCCGGTCTCACACTCCCTTGTTTTATTATTTCAATATTATTTGTTTCCCTAATCTCATGGAAACTCCTTCACTTCAAGGAAATTCCCTAGTTTTAACAAACTCCTTGATTTCATGATATCTCCCTAAAATCATGAAAATAATATAAAATTAGGGAAAGTGCCATGGGACCGTGTTCATTGGCCGGTCATCCATGCCTTGGCCATAGCCGGTCCCACACTTCATGACTCCATATTTTATTAGTTCCATAATTTCATGGTAATTCCCTAACCTCATGAAATTCCTCAATTTCATGGTATTTCCTTCACATCAGGGAAAATACTTAAAATTACATAAAATTGGGAAAGGTGTTGCGGGACCGAGCTTGCTAGCCGGCCGGCCATGCCCTAGCCGTGGACGGTTCCACACCTTACAATCCTCTATTTTTCTAATTATTTTTCATCATCTCATGAAGATTCCCCAGTCTCAGCAAAACCCTGAATCCTTCATATTTTCTCAAAATGTTGCTCAAACGCGCATCAGAAAATATCGAAACTCTCAGGACTGAGACACGGACATTATGATGACATGGGCATGTCTCCTTGACCGACCAAGGACGACCCTAGGGATTGCAAATATCCGGTCCCACATGTTTTAATAATTTTGACCTAATTTGCTCAAGTGCTCATATTGGGTCCAAACTCTTATAAAACAACTTGGAGTTTTCTCAAATGACCATCAGCTGGTCCCACGACCACCAAGGGTCGGTCTCATACCCTTTTGGCCGGTCCCTCATCTCTTCATAATTAGGTTTCATCACCTAAAGCTGGGACGAGCACCATTTTAATAAATGATTAAACCAGCATTTAATCATCCTTTCACCAACTGGTCTTCAAGAGACTTTGGTATTTTTGCTCATTTGAGCATCTGGGCGTTACATGGTCGATTCGTCATCCCATGTAGCCGGTCTCTCCTTCACTCTGTAATTGATTTTTGATAAATCATCAATTGATCAAAATTAGGGTTTCGAATCCAGAGCTCTGCAAAAACATAATTCTGAGCAGATTCAAACACTAATAATTTTACGTTGATCTTGTGATCAACACTTTTATTATTATGCTCGGCCTAGTTGTCAATATATTAAATTAATATTTTATTTGGTCCTGCCACCAACGATTCATCAAATGAGCAATATTTTCTCAGACTAAAGAATATTGGTTCGACTATCAATATTCAACAATTCAGCAACAGTTTGCTCGTCTTAAGTTATCAACGTTTATTCGACAATGATACCTTCGTCTCAACAGACATGTTCAATTCATGAGTCTCAGAACATTTGCAAGTTAAGACTCAGTAATACAAGGACTCATTGTCCCATGAAGTCAGCAACTGACTCCACAATCACGAGACATCAATCGTGTCATATAGGGGATTTTAACTAGGGTTTTGGTCTGGCGGTCTACGGCACGTGTGTTCATACGCACGAAGAGAATATGAGCAAGTCGTCCAATCAGTTGGAGGAGTTAGCAAATTAGTGGGTGGAAAATTAACCAAGTCTCTGCACGATGAGCAACTGGTTTTGACACGATTTCCCACTTCCCCACTCTTTGACTCCAGCAACTGTCACACTTCATGGGATCAAGGTGTTTACAATTCTGGCAATATAAATAAGTCTTTGAATCATGATTGAAACAACAAGACAATTTTTCGTCAAGCAGACACCACGAGATTAACAACTCAACTTCTGAAAAATTACTCTCAACAGAGCAAATTCAATCAATCAGAATTATTTTATTTCTTCACGCAGAATACCCAACACACCTACAATCTTTGATCACCATTGATCTCATACATTTCTCAGCTTCCCTCCTACATATCGACCCATCCTCTATTGTGACCGAATTGACTCTGAAACGACCGTTATCTTGCTTTAGGCCGGAGTCTTACAGATTAATCTCTCGAACTTAAAGCACTCCCTTTTTGCAGTGCATCTGTGTGAGGTTGAGCATTTGCTCGGTTCAAGGAGTCTCCTCCGCACGGTCATCTCCTCAATTCCGTAAAAACCAACAAATCGTTTTTTCCCATCTACAGACACATATCATTGTTCCAAGCTATTTTCGAATGATAAAACTTGGATCATGATTTTGATTCTGTTGTCCTTAACCGAAATTCATCAAGTATGAACAAACATTCATTAAGCTTCACTAGATTTCGAGAACCAATTATCAAGATAAACTTTGAAAACGCTGGGGTACCAAAATACACCACCAACTTTTTCGTAGGAAATCTGTATGGGCAAAATCAACACAAATCCGAGAGTTAAAACTCAATCAAGGAAAGTGTCCAGAGTTATATCCCTATCTCTCTTGCGATTAGAACGTTTACATAATTGAATCTGTGACCCTAATCACAAAGAGAGTTCTTGGACGCTACCAAAGACCAATGTCCAAGGATCAATCAAGTCATATCCAAGAAACTAGGTCGGACGTATCTACTTTTATTGATCAATGCACAACCTGTGATATTTCAATTATAAAGATAAACAATATAATGCGGAAAAAGAAATAACACTGACACCAGAAAATTTGTTAACGAGGAAACCGCAAATGCAGAAAAACCCCGGGACCTAGTCCAGATTGAAAACCAAACTGTTTTAAGTCGCTACAGACACTAGCCTACTACGAATTAACTTAGATCTGGAACGTAGTTGATCCCGAAATCAGTCTCCCACTGATTCAGGTACAGTCGCGCTCCTTACGCCTCTTGAATCCCAGCAGGACTCCGTGAAATTGATTCTCTTAGATGACATCACACAAACTAAAAGTTAATTCAACTTTATTTATGCCTCCCACAGATTAAGCCTATATAATCGATTTCCTGATTTACGATATAAACGGATGATCAGATCAAACGAAAGATACAGGTGATGGATATCGATAGCAACTTAAAAGAAGTCTGGCTATCCTCAAAATCCGGGATTATGCAACCCGAAGTGCATCCTAGATTACTATTGTAATACCTCGTATTTTTAGTTACAGTTTCGGGTCGGGTTATACCCAAATTAGCTAACCACGTGGTTTAGATTGTTTCCCTTGCCTAACTTAGGTGGCTTGATTGAACTAGAAAGGTTACATGTTAGGGTGGAAATAAAATAATTAATAATAAATAAAAATTAAGGAAAAATTAAAAGATAAATAAAATAGTTAAGAAAAATAATAGTTATATATAGGTTTTCTACTAAAGTAAATAGAAATAATTTTGGAAAAGAAATGTTAGGAGAAAAATAAGGAGATGGATCTAGGTTTGTCTTAGAGAAGAAGAGCAAGGAGAATCAATAGGATCAAAGTATTTAAGGTATAATGTGAAACCCTTTCTCTTTTGGAGTTTATATTGTATGATTTTGTGTTGGTGGGTTTTAGTAATTTAATCACACAAATATATATCTCCAAATGATTATCAGGCTTTTGAAATTGTTAGATAACATGATTAGGCACCTATGGTTAAATTTGGAGAGCAATACACTACAAATTCACCATTGAATGTTTGTTTAGAATCTTTAGATTTAGGTGATAGTTTCTGAAATTCTGGACAGTTTCGTTTTGCTGTGGTTTTGACGTTCTTAGGAAGTCTTAATGATGTTAAAATGATTTGAGGTCTTAACAAAAGTTGTAGTAAATATATTCATTGTGATTTGGATTTGCTTAATTTGAGAATATTATGAATTTATGGTGAAAATGTTGGTAAAACGATGTTATCTACCTAGATTTTGTGATGCGTTTGTAAATTCGATAACTTTTGTTTGAACCGTTGGTTTACTGTGATTTTTCGATATGTTGTATATTATGGATTCATGTATGTTCTTTTAAAGTTTGAATATGATCAGATAAATCTATTACCATGGAACATATAATGTAATTTGGCTGCAGTTAACTTGTTTGCATAAATGTTTGAAAGAAATTCATGTTGTTAAGCCATGGTTGCTTGTATTATATGTGAAAATGATGTATAACAGGAAGTGAGTTCATTTTTTACCGTTATATGGAACATGTTTCATGCTAACAACGGGTAATTATCCCCGAGAGTTAAATGGGTAATGATCCCCATGGGAACTTGTGTTTCCCGACCATCGATGGCGGTTGTCCGTGCCGGTAAACAATAGGTGGGATGTACGAACCAAGGTTTTCGTACCTTGAATGAAACGGGTAATGATACCCGAGAGAAGATGGGTATGATCCCATAGGAACTTTTGTTCCTGACCATCGATGGAGGCTGTCCGTGCCGATAAACGATAGGTGGGTGTACGAACCAAGGTTTTCGTACCGTGAACTCATGGTTTCTCTGTAAATATATTAATATGTGAATAGATGTGTTAAATCATTGATGAATGACTTGTTGACAAATTTTTTTGGTGTTGTAAACTCATGGTTTGTTGTGACAATATTAATTTGTGAATCATATGTTTAAATCTTTGTAAAATGATTTGTAAAAACCTAATTGGTTTGATGAACTCAAGCATTCAAATACGAATTGAAGTATTTGTAGGAAATATTAATAGTGTTAAGTGTTACGAACTCAATTGTGAAATCTAATTGGATGAATTATTGATATTGTGAGCTTGTTATTGAACATATAATTGGATCCTCGAAGTTGTGCAAAGTCTCTTGTTGTATGTTCTCTTTAATTGATTGATATTTATTTTCACATATTTAGAGAATGGGGGTGCATTCTATTGAGGTGTCATCTCACCCCAATTGACATTTTTTTGCAGATTCCATAAATGAAGGAATTCGAATTTAGAAGTTAGTTAACTTGTGGATGGTTTCGTTTATTGTCATTGTTTTGAAATGTAGTCACATCTAAATAGTATGTTGAGGATGTTGTTAGTGGGTTCATTTTCTTTTCAATTAAACTCATGTTGTTGTGTATGTTATAATAAAATATATGCATAAGTCTCTTTCCGACCCGTAACGCTTCGAGTTCGGATCTCCGCATGGGTTTGACCCTGGTCCGGAACTCGGGGTGTTATAATTATTGACCTTACAAGTATAAAACTTGCGGAATCACAAATTTGATACGAAGAGACTTTGTGATTACTATCTATATTTTTCAAGTGATAAATCAACAATCGAACAAGATCATGGCACACAAGTTATCAAGATAAAAAATAACTGGACCTGGCTTCACGAATCCCAATGAAGTCTTTGATAGTCGTTAAACCCGTGTTAGTATCTAAAAATTACTTCCAGGTAAAACAAATGCACCGCTGTGGTACTTTCTTTTTTAGGTTCTAAAATCAAAATCGAACAAGACAAGACTAAACCACGATAGTAGCCGTTTCGTCCTGCTTCGGTCACGGTGGAGAGGAAGATGAGTTGATCTTAGGGGAAGGAAGCAGAACAGTTTGAGAAAATTGACAATGGTATTGAATTGTGTGTGTGTTGGTATTGAAAACTAGGAAGGCTACAAATCTTTTTGGTATGAAAGCTTGTTCTTCTTTCTGAACAGGTTGAGCAACCTATTTATAGCAGTTTATGATACACAATGTCGATCTCGTAAGTAGTGGGAGTCGTGATTTATGAAGAGATGGAGATGATGGGTTAGTGCGAGATAATTTAGGGAAAATTCTGGAAATCCCTTTATGTTGCACCCACCATCTCTCCAACTTTTGTAGCTGCCACGCTACTTTAACTTTTCACATGGGGTGTTGGCACGCCGCATGTTTTCGTAGAACACCAGACCAACACCCCATGAATAATACTCTCATGTGACGTATTTTGATGTTTCTTAAGTGTTTTTGATG
Organism: Papaver somniferum; assembly: GCF_003573695.1. Taxonomy (NCBI): domain Eukaryota; kingdom Viridiplantae; phylum Streptophyta; class Magnoliopsida; order Ranunculales; family Papaveraceae; genus Papaver; species Papaver somniferum. The sequence continues at coordinate 120,758,059 of NC_039365.1, read as the reverse complement.
GATCATAGATCTCATATTACTGAGGATAAATCGTAGTCATTGATATGACATATGGGCGTGTTGAATTGGAGTTATTGTGAAAACAACTTATCTAGAGCCATCCATAGAATTAGGGCGTGTTCGCGCCTTTTTGCGGCATACCGGAGTATCTTGGCGTGTTGGCAGCTAGTTATTGCGCTATAATTTAGCATGGTATGCTCGTGGCATGGTTCCGCGCGTATTTTATGCCCGGACTAAAATAAAAAGAAATATTCTAGATCATATTACACATGTGAGATAATAGAGTACTAAAGTACCATGTGGCCTTTGGTTGGCCTATTTTATGGAGATAAAATAGTGAATGGCATATTGGCCCAAAAAATAGCGCAAGGACCATGCCAGAGTCGTGACAAAGGTTCCAAGAACAAGATTAGCGCGCAGAGTCTTGCCATGACGAGACCTTGTAATAGATTTGGCCATGGTTTCCAAGGCCGTTAACCATGCGCGAGGTTGCACCGTGGCCTTGGACGAGGCTACCATGGCCCGTAATGACGCGCGGTACCTTGCCATAGCCTTGGCCAAAGCTGCCAAGCCGACAATGGCACGCGGGACCCCACTGTGGCTTTGGCAAAATCTTTCAAGGCCGAGAATGAGGGGCGTGAACCCGCCATGGCCTTGAGACAGAATGAGGCGCGGGAACTTGCAATGGCCTTGGCCAAAGCTGGCAAGGCCGAGAATGAGGTGCGGGAACCTTCCATGGCCTTGGCCGAAGCTTCCAAAGCCGATAATGGTGTGCATGACTATGTCGTGGCCTTGGTCAACGCTGTCAAGGCCGGGAATGATTGTGCGGCTCGCGCTGTGGCGCAGTGGCAGGCATGCCACATGCCATTCTCTGCCAAAATGGACTTAGCCAACATGTCGCGATGTTTGTGACGCGACCAACATATATCCATTACCCTGGGTTTGAGTTTAAGACAATATTCCAGGCCTATATTTGGAGGTGTAATGTTATTTTATACATTTCGAATACAATAGTGGCGCTACAGTATATTCAAGGAACTCGACCGTGGGAGTTTGCGAATTGAGACAACACTGGTATGACTATGTACTAAATATTATTCTTTCAATAACATGTTGATCGGAGAATGGCGTTCAATCTCATTCTGATTATAAATAATTCCATGTATATGACATAAGAGATACGCGCATTTGGCGTAAATGAAGTAATGAGGTTTCTGCTGGGAAAGACCTGAATTTTGGCATGCATATACACTTTCAAAATATCTTTAGGACTACTGAGTCCATCAATTGAATACACTTCATTGGTTCTCTTGCGGAATACAAAATTAGATTCAACAAACCTGATGTCGTGTCAGGGATTTCCATTATATTCATACATCTAGGTGATAAGTGTTTAATTTACATGTTTAGAATGTCAATTCCATACTTGTTTTAGCTATAATTCTTGCATATTACTTGTTATTATGATTATTTTCTAGTTTATGTGTCATATCAGGTGATTCATCCTAATAAGAGTGAAAAGGGATACAAAATATCTATAAAGTGGAGTTCTCAAAGATCCAAGTATCTAAAGCCGAAAGAAGTGGAAGAAGTACGACGAAAAGGAGCAAAGAAGGTCGAAAACATAAGAAGGACTAGAATACCAAGTTTTACTCATCCAAATTCGGGATTTATTATTACCATCTTGAACGTAATTTAATTATAAAGATAATGGCGAAAGAATGAGGTCATTCCAAGTTCGGACGAAGAAGTTACGGCAAAAACAGTAGAGACGAAAAACGACGATCTACAGCGCAACTTTCGGCATTGCTAAAGCAATACCAAAAGTGGCCATATTTCGGGCAGAAAAGGTTTATTTTCGAAACCAACTTTCGGCATTGCTTTGGGGGAACCGGGTAATTGCGTAATCATGAGTTGCTAAACCTGTGTTGATTAAGGATCTCAATGTTCTAGACGTGAAGCTTTATTATTATACAAGTTTGTTCGGAGTTTTTATCATCATCATTTGTCTTTTCTATATTTAAGGTTTATGAATGATTCTTAGGGTCCGTTTGGCACATGAGATTCAACAATGCAGTGTGGTTCCAATTACACGTAGTAAAAAGTTATTGCATTGGAACTACCTGAGTTGAATGTTTGGTGTTTGGCTGGGTTAGGGTAGAGAAAGCAAAGGGTTCGGAGAGAGAGGTGATTTTTCTTTATTGAAGATGCAGCAACAGAGATATATTGATCTCTGAAGACATATATACTGATCTCTAATCTATCATACAGTGCAATAAGGTTTCTGTTTTTAGTTCAAAATAATCTTCAAAAACTTATTTGACAGCAGAGATGATCGAAATCGAGATCTCTATTCACAAAAAAAAGTTCGAGATTTTTACAAAATTGGATGCCCATTACATCCATCATACCTCTAATTTGCTGGATCTATATTAATTTCATTATTTATATCTAAAGGAAAGTAGAGATCAAATCAATGAAGAAGAACAGATGTTACAGAGAAAGAAGAAGATGAGTAAAAGGGAAAATTGGAATAGTCAACATAAGTCTAGGTGTAGTTCGAGGGTGTAGTTGAAGGCTGAAAAGGGAGACATTCGATTACTTCCTAAAAAGGTCGATATTGAATGCAGCCGATCGGGAGTAGTTCGAACTACCAGGTAGTTCTTATGTTGACCGTTTGGGACGAGCCAAACATGCTCACACTGAATGCAGCCCCTTGACCACACCTTTGACTGCACTTCCTCCTTCTATTACACCGTGCCAAACGGACCCTTAGATTGTTTGGGAGGCCTACTAGATTAGTCTATTGATTATTCTAAAGCTAGTATAAGTTATGAGATAAGTAATCGTCGATTGACTCTCTACACAAGTAGACATCGCGAGACCTTGCAGAGGTATTCTGTGGAGCTATTGCGAGTGAAGATAACATCATCAAGTGGACCTTGATTTAAGAGTTCAAATACTGGGATCAACCTAAATTCACAAAGATTAAAGCATTCGATTGGATTACACCTTGAGTGATGTACTACTTGGTGGTTTGTTGAATATAATCTGGTAGTCGAGAACTTCTGTATCCAGTGATAAAAGGAGTTTTGGGGATAACATTGATCTAGCAGTTTTCCTACGGTTGGTGATGAATGGTTCTAACGAAAGATGGATGAGTATTCTAATCCAGTTGTCGCTTGGTAACGGCGAAGGATTCCTTGATCATCCCTTTCTTTTCTTATTTGTTTCTTTTGATTTATCTTACAACCAATCCCCCATTGTCTTTTACTTCGTTTTGCTAATTCAAATAACCTATCAATTACACAGCTCTCTGTGGGAACGATCTCTTACTACCGCTATATTACCAGTTAATTAGTGGGAAATATCTTAATTAATTTGTTTTGGTTACGACACGCATCAAATTTTGGCGCCGCTGCCGGGGAGCAGTTGTTAATTGATTTGTTATTTGTTTAGCTTGTTTTTTTTTGTTTTTTTTAGATTTTTGTTTTGATTTTCTCTTGTGAGTCGTCATGTTCCTTACGGAAATAACATGTACGGAGCACAAGACCAATCAACATACAACAGTGGTAATCAATATGGTTTTCAATCTAATTCTTACGACAACTACCAACCGTCCTATGGGTATAATCAAAACCAATCTTTTGGCTATGATAAATATCCCATGGAACCTTACGGATATTCTCATACATGTCAATAACCCTATGACGGGCATGTAAGTGGACAATCAAAAGGATGGAAGGATAGTTATGCTTCTGATCAATTGTTTTCTAGTAATGTGCAGACAGAGAATTTGGAATATACTCCTCTTCATCGTGCTTTTCCTTCACTCTTTCCAAAAGAGGAGATACATACTAGAAACTCTATTAATGGTGGAAAGCGTATTAACGTCAGAAAACTCTATGCGCAATACAACTGATTGGAAGAAGCGGGTGCATCACAAAAGACTCTTGATGAAATTGACAGGGTCATATAAATGGAATTACAACGTCATTGTGATAATGACGATTTTGAAGAGGATTCCGATTCAGATGCTGAGAGTATTGAAGAGATATAGATTGGTAGTGAAACCAAATTGATTGAAGTTGTGGAAGACCCAATTGAGCTTTTCTTGGAATATAATGATGCTGAGATTTCGGTTGAAGCAGAAATTAAAAGTTCGATAGAGGACCACGATATACTTGAGGTAAATAATTCACTAGAGATAAAAAATGAGGATCCGATACAAGGTTTGTCTAATCCTTTGCGTAATTATATATTTATTGATCCTTTCCATCTAATTGAAGTAGCTTCTCAAAGAGTTGTTAACCCAGCTTTTAGGAAAATACCTCACTTAGGATTGGATTTGTGCGCTTCCAAAGCTTTAATGGATTATTTTGCTTCTAAGTATCCACCACTTGATGTGTTTGATTCTAGAATTGTACAGGTTCACCAAGCTGAAGAACCTTTTGAAGTTCCCGAATTTTGTATTCTCTATCCACTTTCGAGTGTAGAAAGGACCAAGTATGGGAGAAACTTCAATAAAGTGATATCTTCAATATTTATATCTTGTGCTAATATTTTCATGAAGTTGTTATTAGAATTGCAGATTGTTGTCTGGACGGACTACTAGATTTTCAGATTGTTGGTGTATGGCCGATAACAAGACGGTCAAGCTGAGGACGTTAAACTAAGCGTTGAATGGGAGGCAACCCATAGGTTTTGTATTTTCTATCCTTTTGTTTTTAGTTTTCTTTTTTTTTTTACATATCATATTAGGATTTCCCACCTTGACTTTACTTAGGACGAGTCAATTACATTGAGGACAATGTAGAGTTTAAGTGTGGGGGAGTGTTTGGATATTTTGCATATAGAGTTTTTAGCCTTTTTGAGTCGATTTTTCAAAAATTTTGCATAAAAAACCTCCAACTTGTAGAGATTTTAGAGTCACTAGCATACTTTTAGGTATGTTTTCATAGAGAATTCTGATTGCGACATAACTGAACCTGGAAGTGTTAGGGAACTACGTTGGATTTCTTGCTTGTTATAGTGTTAAATAATGGATTTAATCATGCTGGCGATGCAAATTAGGAGCAGGGAGAAAGGCATTATTAGAGTTGCTGATCAATCATTAGTGGAGAATACCTATTTTATCAACTGAGGCACCAGACCGGATTTCTTTGTAGCTGACTAAAGATCTTTCTTTTGAGTGTGTGTCACCGTACGTTAACTCCAGGTAGAATGGTGAGCTACCCAAACTCCCACCAATAGAAGCACTACTCTTTGATCTCTTTAGTGCTAATTTTTTCAATCATGAGGGTGACGTCTACAGATGAAAGCCACCTTCTTGTAGTTTGATTTGCAGTTAGCACCATTCTCTCTCTCGCCAACAACAGGTCCATAGAAACACCATCATCATCAACAAGTGGAGCGACATCAAAATCTACAATCAAAGTTGAAGACGTTTAAGGTTTACAAGTAACAATACAAGAAAGAGCAAATTTCATATCCAAGTAAAGCAACATACAATGAGCAGATTTTTATATACATGTTGAAGACTTACACATAAGGGGCGGAATTTTATATCCAAGTATGAAGACTTATTTATATGAGCGAAGAAAATTAAAAGATGAGAGTTATTGAAGTTTATGATACAAAGACAATACAAGTTGTGAAGATCAAAGTGGTAAAATACTTCTTTCATGGCCATGTTATTTTAATTTCGTTATTATTTTTGTAGTTGCAATCTTTTTGTTTGAAAAAAATAAAAAATACAAAAAAGAAAAAAAATAGAAAAACAAAAAGAAAAAAAAGAAAAAAAAAAAGAAAAGAAAATACAAAAAAGATTTGCATTTAGGTTGTTATTTGTTCAATAAGGCCGTGGGGAAGAAAAATATATAAAGAAGTTTCAAGCAACAAGGAATTTGAGGAAAAGAGTAGCAAATTGTCAAAGTTTTACGAAGTTCAAGAGTTTATCATCAGCAGTTGAAGACCGAAGACGAAGACCGAGAAGATGAGTTGAAGACTTTGTTTCTATTGGATGTTGTGAGAGTGGTGTTATTATCATTGCAATCAGATGTGAAGGTGTTAAGTACTCTCAGCCTATATTTTTAATAATAATGGTTGATTTCCTTTCTTAGAGATCATCAGAAAAATATCTTTATTTTTCACAATTTTGTGGAGTCTCCAGAAATAATTAGGAAGGTTTCCTTCCCATCATTCAAACGTGTGTAGGATTTGTATCTTCATTCCTACCTGCACACATGTGAGACCCATAAAGAAGCCGTCTTATTGAGTGCAATTATCATAAAATCCTTTTAACTGAGGAAGAAGTCGAGGCGAAATGCTTATTGATCGCTCTCAAACACGCGTTCTCTCATTATGGTGTGGTTATTTCTCACTCAACATTTAAGAATGAGAATATGTTCTTTGGTATTTCTAACTTCTTATTACTATCATGCAGAAACTCTATGTCCTCATAGTTCTTTGAATGCTTGGGAATCTAGAATGCTTTGAAGTTGGAGCAGGTTTTGTGGGTATACCTATCGTAAGCCCTCACGAGATTATAACTCGTCCACTAGGGACACCTAGGGGTTTAAAGGCATGTTTCATTTGCTAATTGCATTTGTATCCTCGACGACATGGAGTTGTTGTACTTTAGGTAGTTTTCTCGAGGACTAGCAAAAGTTAAGTGTGGGGGAATTTGATAAGTGTTTAATTTACATGTTTAGAATGTCAATTCCATACTTGTTTTAGCTATAATTCTTGCATATTACTTGTTATTATGATTATTTTCTAGTTTATGTGTCATGTTAGGTGATTCATCCTAAGAAGAGTGAAAAGGGCTACAAAAGAGCTATAAAGTGGAGTTCTCAAAGATCCAAGTATCCAAAGCCGAAAGAAGTGGAAGAAGTGCAACGGAAATGAGCAAAGAAGGTCAAAAACATAAGAAGGACTAGAAGACCAAGTTCTACTCATCCAAATTCGGGATTTCTTATTACTGCCTTGAAGATACTTCAATTATGAAGATAATTGCAAAAGAATGAGGTCATTTCGAGTTCGAACGAAGAAGTTACGGTAAAAACAGTAGAGACGAAAAACGGCGATCTACAACGCAACTTTCGGCATTGCTAAAGAAATACCGAAAGTGGCCATATTTCGGGAAGAAAAAGTGTATTTTTGACACCAACTTTTGGCATTGCTTTGGGGTATTCGACAATGCCGACTGAGACAAACCTAAGGGGTCCCTTTTTGACGTATTTTGACTTCCAAATCAAGGAAACATGGTCCCGGATGGATTCTAATACCTAGATATCATGAAAACTATATAAGAGGACTTCCACAACAGTTAGAACGATCACATCTCATATTATACTTTGTTCTTCATTAAAAACCTAGGGTTTACCCCTTTAGGGGGAAACCGGGTAATTGTGTAATCATGAGTTGTTAAACCTTTGTTGATTAAGGATGAATTCAATGTTCTAGACGTGAAGATTTATTATTATACAAGTTTGTTCGGAGTTTTTATCATCATCGTTTGTATTTTCTATATTTAGGGTTTATGAATGATTCTTAGATTGATTTGGGAGGCCTATTAGATTAGTTTATTGATTGTTCTAAAGCTAGTAAAAGTTATGAGATAAGTAATCGTCGATTGACTCTCTACACAAGTAGACATCGCGAGACCTTGCAAGAGATTCTGTGGAGCTATTGCGAGTGAAGATGACATCAGCAAGTGGACCTTGATTTAAGAGTTCAAATACTGGGATCAACCTAAATTCACAAAGCTTAAAGCATTCGATTGGATTACACCTTGAGTGATGTACTACTTGGTGGTTCGTTGAATAGAATCTGGTAGTCGAGAACTTCCGTATCCAGTGATAAAAGGAGTTTTGGGGTTAACACTGATCTAGATGTTTTCCTACGGTTGGTGATGAATGGTTCTAACGAAATATAGATAAGTATTCTAATCCAGTTATCGCTTGGTAACGGTGAAGGATTCCTTGATCATCCCTTTCTTTTCTTATTTGTTTCTTTTTATTTATCTTACAACCAATCCCCCACTGTCTTTTACTTTGTTTTTCTAATTCACAACCTATCAATTACACAGCTCTATGTGGGAATGATATTTTACTACCGCTATATTACCAGTTAATTAGTGGGAAATATCTTAATTAATTTGTTGCGGTTAAGACACGCATCACTAGGTTCAAGCTAATTTACTACAAATGCCCTTGTCAAAAACTCACCATCAACAGCCCTAAAAGGGTTTCTAGAGAGGACGAATCTAGATACAACTAGGACACACCAAAAAGTAGTGCCAGGATTCAAAGATCCCAGTTGCCAAGAGTTCCCCTTATATAGACTTCAAAGCCTAAGTTGCTTTAGGTTTAAGCTAAGATAGCTTTGGAACCAAGCAAACAATATTCACCGTTAGATGAAGGCTTTGAATCTTATTCACATAAACAAGATATACACTCTGGTTAGCTAAACCGTAACCGAACCGTGTATAAAGACTATGTTCAACATGGTTAGCCTTAACTAGCCGGTTTGAACTTAAAATCTTAACACTCATTTCCATGAACACAAAGACATTAATCTTGAGTCACAATTATGTGATCAAATAAGTCTAGTGTTAATTAGAGAAATGATCAAATGCAACTCATCTCGTAGAAATAATTTAATCGCATTTAAACACAATCAACATAGTTTGTAAATGTACAAAGTACAAATACATGAGACGTTCGTGAATCGGCTGATTCATGGTACGCAGACTTGTTTGCAAACTTATGAGCAAAACCGAGTTCCAGAGTTGACATAACTTTTCAGTTCACGTACCGATCTGCAGACTTAGGTGCAAAACTGAGTTCCGGAGTTTACAAAACTTTTCAGTTTGGGAACCGGTTTGGAAACCTTAAAACTTTACCAGTTCCGGAGTTCACGGAGCCTTTTTAGTTTGCGTACCAGTTTGGATACTAAACTGGTTCTACAACGTAGAATTGTATTGGTTCGCATACCGGTTTGGATACTTAAACCCGGTTCCCTAACCAAAGTTCCAAAATGGTTTGTATACGAACATACCTATCCGGATCACGAAACAAAGAGATTCTCCCATGACGTGCATACGAATATGCATATCACACAAATCTGCAAGTCGATATATAGCTACTCCGCTACTTTTTGGTGTGTTCTGGTTGTATCAAGAATACATATTTGTGTTCCATCACCTATCTATAAATCTGTAAATTTTGAACCATTAACTTTTGTGCTCTAAACTCTATTTATTTAAGCTAAGAAAATAAAAATTAGTAATGTGCATTTACTAATTGGAAATTTTCTATTGAGAGATTTCGGAAATATTGGACAAGCATTTATTGGAATTAGGAAAACCGAATTTTGTCATTCATTGCATATCTTGAGAATATTTTCGGTTTTGGAAATTCCTTGGTGACCAAACATCCTTGGTCTATAAATACTTAAGTTTCATTTCTAGCAAAATATCCTAAGAGCAAGGCAAACTTCAGTTCTTGTTGTTTCTGGTGGAGCCGTCTATTCAGAGAGGAAAGTATCCTAATTAGGTGAAATATCTTACGACCGCTCATTTCAAGACTTCTGTGGGATCAAGAAGCTCTACTAGTACCGTTGGTGGGAAACTAGATAACTATAGTGTTATTAGTTTTCGATTTGATTTGATTGACTAAGGGTTATTGAAACTTTGATTGTACCTAGTTTGTTTGTGCTTGAGCAACATGCCATCGTTGAAGGAAATAACCTTGATACTCTATCCATAAATTCTCTGGTAGGAAAGCTAAATATTTTTGATCTTGAACTTAGTAAAAGAGAAAAACTTCGAATGAGTTGCAATTCCGTTGCTAGTTCTGATTTAAGTTCTCTGTGTCCAAAATTGATTGATCTGAAGGATGAGAATTGCTTTAATTCTACTCTTTCATTGTGTGTACAACAGTTAAAGAAAACTCTTAAGAGAAGAAAAAGAAGGTCTCAATAAAAAATATTCCTCAATCAATGAAATGGATAAGAAAGTTCGCAAAAACTATGATAATGGAACTTTTTCCATGTGCTACAAATGTGATCATCACATTTCTGGTGTTCCTAATAAGGAAGTGAGTGAGATAACCAAAGCATGGATGTCAACTCTTGACTATTGTCCGAAGGAAGAAGTCTGTGAAAGTTTCTCTCACTAATTTTGCTGATAATCACTCTTGTTCTTCCAGCAGCTCTGATTATTCCATGATAAACAATTAAAAAATTTCAGAATAAAAATTCGGTCTCTTGACCAAACATCTTTACTTGATTAAGAGAAAATTTCAACTGGAAAAAGAAGTATGGATTAAAAAGATTGAAAATCTGGAATGTCAACTGAAAATATTAAGATAAGAAAATGCGACTTCTCGCAATTGTGATGATAAAGAGAAAGATCGATACTCTTCGATAAATTCTAGCAAACTAAATCAGCATATTACTCCTGTGATCTTGTCGTGTTCTATTCACTCTCATGATAAGAAATACATGGTTAACTTTACAGAAAATCGTGAGTATAACTTGACTAAAAATCAGGATTGCCCATAAACGGATTGCACAAAGGTTCTTAAAAAAACTTCTTCTAAATCAAGTTTTCAGAAGAAGAAAAAGAAATCTCATAAGAAATCTATGTCATTTTCTAAAGAGATTTTCAGAACCATTCATAGTATGCAAAAATCAATGAACAGTCTTTTCAGAAAAGTAAAGGGAAGAAAAATATCCTCTCGATCCTTCTTTAGATGAGAGAAATTACTCTTTGTAAGTTTTGAAGATTGTTCTTGTCTATTTTCCCTTGGACAAAAACAATAATCTCCAAGAAGGATGTGAAAAGATTTCTGCTGACTTGTTCATGTATCTCCCTAAATTGCTCTAAGCTTTGGTTATTAGCTAAGAACCGTTTCTGAACACTTTGAGGTTTTTCCTATCTTTTTTAAGTTTCTGTTAAGGTTTTTGTCAAAGGTCTTTTTGGGAATTTATCTCATGTCTTCTTCTTTTTAACGAGATTTATTTTCCTTAAGAAAGCATTTCATTTACTCTCTCTATCATGTCCTCTTCAAGTCTTTCCAGTAAAGAGAATGGTGTATGGACTGTTCTCTTTCCCTCTAAGAAAGTTCGTTTTGGTTCTTCTGATAATGAGATGTGTCAAGATAAACGTGATTCATCCTCTGATGAAAATGTTCTCATTTTGATAAACTCTCATTAACCATGAATCTTGTCTTGGACCAAGTACGGGCGTTGAAGAGTGAACTAGAATCCTCCATCAAAAGACTTGAAGACAAGATTGATAATCTTGAATCCAGGATTGATTTAATCGAAGATGAACTTGATGATTATAGGGAATATGGGAAGAGTATTCAAAGTAAGTGAAATGATTTTCGGTTCTTGGTTAAATTTATTCTATCTAGGACGCTTCTTATGAGAATTTATTCTTGTGTTTTAAGAAGGATGACTAGGATTTGGAATAGCAATTACTGTGAGTACACATAGCTATTGCCAACGTTTTTTCATCTTGCAATGTTTTTATATTTATTTAAATTCTAAAGTTTATTTGGAAGATGATTTTGCAGTATTAATCTTTATTGGTTTTATATATTGCAAAACAAAATGTTATGGGATATATGTGTTTGTGTCCATAAACTATGATTGTCCCATATACGCCAAAAGTTAAGCCTATTATGTCATTATGCAAATATTGATGGAAGATAGGATGAACTTTTGATCGCAAAGATTAAGTCTATTGTATGTCTTTATGCAAATATTGATGAAAAATAGAACGAATCTTTGTATATTCCGCAGTATTGATCTTTCCCTGATCCACTTCTATGTGAAAGTACTGTGCGGCTCCGTAAGTTCACTTATGTTGAGCATTTCTGATTAAATTAATCATGGGTTCTCTTGTGGTTAATTTAATTGAGATTTCTGTATATAAATTCATGTTTCATGTAATTTGTTAATGTCCAAAGAAATCATTCTTTTCTTGTAAAAGTAAGGTCGCTCATGTTGTTCTTTCGGGAATGCCATTTTATGGGGGAGAGTTATTAATTGAGATTGTGCTTTATTGAAAAATCTTTGTGGAGAGTGCGGCTGTGGAATATTGTAGGGATTTTCTTGTATCTTTGAAAACTCCTTGATGAATACACTAAATTTCGACTATGTGAAATCATTGAAACAGAGTTGATATGTTCTCTTTTAGTCATGAAGTATCTCTCATTATGATCCCACTAGTTTTCGTACCTTTGCCAATTTATATTGACAAAAAAGGGGATAATTAATGTGTAGTTCACACTACAAATATATATGGTTTACGGATCATTATGTAAGGGGGAGTGGTTTTCATGTGAGATGAAGTATTGACTAAGGGGGGTGATACTGAAAAGACGAGGGTGCCCAAATACACCACAATCTTAAACTTTTGATCACAACCCATACAAGACCCACTGTGTATAAACCTCTTGGAGCAACAATCACTCAAGGAATATTTAAACATAGTGTCCACTTGAAATAGGGTTAGTTCGGACTGGCCTAACATGTGAATAATTATATCAGACAAGTGGACAAATCCAATACACTTTGTGTGATCGTCTATGGATATGAATCGAGACAATACAACAATAAAGTGTTCACTTGATAAAGGTACGGTAATAACCAAAACCATTAGGATTGATATCAAGTGCCATGTTAACGTACAAAGTGCAATTTACTTTAATTATAATAAAACAATTATAATGCGGAAATATAAAGTAAATGGCATAGCAAGATTTTGTTAACAAGGAAACCGCAAATGCAGAAAAATCCTGGGACCTTGTCCAGGATTGAATACTCTCAGGATTAAGCCGCTATACAAAATATAAAACCAACTTCGTATAGTTGAGACCAAGCAACTAAACTTATAGTTCACCTAGTTCCGTCTGTATCCCTGCGCCTCCAACTTGTAATCAGTCACGCACTTGGAACAATTCCTTTGGTTCGTATTCCAAACAGTAAAGGAACAACAAATATGTTTGGTAACAACTCTTTTCAATCAACGTGATATGAGTTTGACAAAAGGCTCTTCCGTTTATCCCAATAAACTCCTTTTTCGGGTTTCAAGATCTATCAATCAACAACTATCAAAGTAATTGTTTAGAGATTATGCAATCAATACTTCGAATCACAAAGAAATGTATTGATGCCGATCTACACAACTAATAAATCAAATCTATCACAAATATAAGCCGATTATAGTTGGATCCCCAGCCGATAAAGTTTTGTGCACACCAAAGATTATGAACCCAAATCAGAACTATTTTTTGTCTTCTTTGTCTTCAAATATTCTTAGATCTTCAATAAACACCTGCACACAATCAACTTGAATCTCTTGTGATCAAACACACATAGGACGGAGTCTGTTAACGTTGGATTATCACAAGATGTCTTTAGAACTACAAACAGTTTAAAGATCCCCGTCGAAACTTCGATCTAGTTTGAGTGAATCTTATATCAGAAGAGAAGATTCTCAAGCATAAAAAAACTAGGTGCAATCAAAGTTCAACAACCGTTAGTCAATCAAATCAATCGAAAACTAATAATAAACTGTAATTATCTAGTTTCCCACCAATGGTACTCGTAGAGCTTCCCAATCCCAAAGAAGTCTTTAAAACGAGCGGTCTAAGAAATTTCGCCTAATTAGGTTACTTTCCTCTCCGAATAGACGGCTCCACCAGTTAAAATACAACAAGGTAGTTTTGCTGGCTCTGAGGATTAGTTTGCTTGAAATGCAAACTTCAATATTTATAGACCAAGGAAGTTTGGACACCAAGGAATTTCCAAAACTGAAAATATTCTCAAGATATTCAATATATTTCCAAATTCGGTTTCCATAATTCCTGGAAATGCTTTTTCCAAATAATGATCGAAATCTCAGTAGAAAATATTCAATTAGTAAATGCACATTACCAATTTTAACTTTCTAAAGATATGCATTTAATTGCTGGAAATTAAAAGCATATAAAACTAAAAACCTTAATTAAAAGATTATCAATTTATTTTGATCCGGGATTCTCCTTTAGCTATTAAGGAACATCTTTGAACAATAAAAGATAAGCGTTACTGCACATGTTCAAAGTATGTCGACATCTTTACTTTGTAAATCCTTTTTCATATTTACAATCTTGGAACCGATTTGCCACACTTCCAAACAAGTTTATAATCGCTTCATCTGACTTCCAAGAACTATGTGATTGATCACGAACACTCAATCACCAATTATGGGTTTCACGGTTCTACCAAAACAAGTTTTAGTTCTACCTCCATGTGGGTACTATAATTAGTCACGCTAGCTTTCCAAAACTTTGTTGACTAGGTACTAGGATCGGTTCCCACATATATATGGTATCTAACTTGTATTTGGTGCACATGTTCATAGGATCGGTTCCCCAATAACTAAAAACTTGTTGCATCTCTTACAAGGATCGATTTCCCTTTTGTGATCGGTTGCACCTCTTCATAGGATCGGTTACCCAACGTCTAGAGTTGGTCATACCAATTACAACAAATCGATCATACCATCTAAGGTGATTACTTAAGATCGGTTCCACTAATAAAAGTCATACCAATACAAAAGTCAGGCCTTGTGAATAGTTTTACCAAGAACATAAACAAGTCATGAGAGGTTATACTAATAACACATATTGGTAATGCAAAGATTTTAAATGAATAACAAATACCAATAATCCTAGTGAGTTCCCTTTCGATTCACAAAACAAGTTTATGAACTTACTCCCTTTAAACGAATGTAAAACATTTTTTCCTAGGACGAAATCTTCACCCATACTCATACACATAATCACAATAACATTCATATGATTATGTCGATGTCTTATATACGAAGTTCAAAAGATAAGCATTATACTTCATATTGTATTCCTTAATACTACGTCTAACTAGAGTATAATCATTCATAGCTTCGCAGTTATGTTTTCAATATGCACGACTTGAAAGATACATTAGGGAATGAAACAGTTCGAGTCATATATTACTAACCTCAAGAGGAAGGATGATGTCGTCGTTGTAGCTCCTTACTTCTTCACATTCTTCAAGTCTTCACGTAATACTTGTAATTTCTCATATCCTAATACTTTCAATCTAACCTATACGAAGTTGACTCTAGCATATAATAAAACGACTCTTTAAATGATTTTTGGTTCACTAAAATATGACAATCAAACTTGACATACCAACGCATGGTAGGTTCAACCGAGCTATGCTCTAACAATATCTAAATGAAGTCACTTTTCATTTCTGTGTAACAATCTAAGTTCGATCTAACGATTGAAATATATTACGTTGAGTCTAATCAAGTTTTCATCTAACGGTGAATATTGAATGCTTTTTTACCAAGGTAACATTGATTGCAAACCCTGATTTGAAGACCATATAAGGGAGAACTCTTGCAACTGGGAAACCTAATCCCCACACCTCATGTGTGATACTAGTTGCGACTAGAGTCGATTCTCCTTTAACCTTAGGTTTTTCTAAAACCCAGTAGGTTAACGACTTGAAGACTTCATTGGGATTGTGAAGCCAGACCTAGCTATTTTTTATGTAGTTGTGTGTTCTGATCTTGCTGTTTTCTATCGTGATTGAGTACTATCTTCTCTAAGATTTGCTCGAGATTTAACCTCCGATAGGAAAGATAAAAAGTAGTCACAAGCATCTCCGTCTCATCGTTTGTGATTCAACAATATCTTGTTTCGCTACCACACGATTAAGATTATTGTGAGGTGATTGATATTACTAGGCTATTCTTCGGGAATATAAGTCCGGTGTATCAATTGGTTCATGTTCACCTTGATTTATCAAAAGACGGAACAAAACTCATAGGTATATCCGAGGGAGACGGATTTATCTATTCAATAGAATTTTCTATGTGAGACAAATTGGTTTATCAAGTCTTCGACTTTGGGTCGTTGCAACTCTTGGTTGTGGGTGAGATCAGCTAAGGAAATCAAGTGCAGAATCCGGCATGGTTCTAGAGGTGTAAGGAACACGGTTGTACCTTGATCAATGTGAGATTGGCAGGGTTCAACTACATTCCAGTCTGAAGTTAATTTGGAGTACACTAGTGTCTGTAGCGGCTTAATACAACGTGGTGTTCAAATCTGGACCAGGTCCCGGGTTTTTCTGCATTTGCGTTTCCTCGTTAACAAAATTTCTGGTGTCTGTGTTATTTATTTTCTGCATTATATTTGTTTATATAATTGAAATATCAAAGGTTGTGTGTAAGTTCAATCAATTGTGAATCCAACCTTTGGTTGTTGATTAAATTGATTGACACTTGGATATTGGTTTTTGATACCGTCCAAGTTATTTCTTATATTCAATCGGGCTCGCAAATTCCTATTTGTTTGATTGCAGATTGAATTGAGAAATAGAGATATAACTCTTGGATATACTTTTCATAAGATTGAGTCTGACTATCTAGTTGATTCTCTTGAAAGTATATTGGAGTTCATCCATACAAATTGCTAAGCGAAATATTGGGTGTGATTGTTAAACCCCCGTTTTTTCAATGTGCAAATCTAAACTTGACTACTTTGGTAGTTATTGGATAGATTGATCTAACCAGACAAAGAAGTTTATTAGATTAAACATAAGAGCCTTTGTCAATGACTCATCTATATCTTGTAGCAAGATTGATTAGAGTGGTTACCAAACAGATTCTTCCTTTGCTCTTTGGAATACGATCCAAAGGACTAGTTATCCACGTACGGGACTCTAAAAGTCGAAGGCGCATGGATAGTGAGGGAACTAAGTATCTAGGGGTAGTCTTCTTGGTATCAACTATACGAACTTGGTATTAGATTTTTCATAGCGGATTAATTCTGAGAGTATTCAAAACTGGACTAGGTCCCGGGGGTTTTCTGCATTTGTGGTTTCCTCGTTAACAAAATCTTGTTGTGTCATTTACTTTTCTATTCTACAATTATAATTTTTTTTATTATAATTAAAAGTAAATTATACTTGTATCTTAACTCCGCATTACTTAATAGTGATCCTATAAAGTTTGGTGATTTCCGAACCTATTATCAAGTAACACACTTCGTTGTTGTATTGTCTCGATCTTGTATCCATAGTCAATCAAACAAGTTATCTTGTTGTCGCATTGTCCCGATCTCGTATTTATTGACGATCACACAAAGTGTGAACCGATTTTTTGTATTGTCTCGACTTTGTCCGGCCATAGACGATCATATTAGGTAGAGGACTTATAGGTTGAAACAAAAAGATTGTGGTGTATTTGGGTGCCCACGTCTTTTCATATCGTATATGTGATCTTGTTGAGCCAGCTCCAAAATCAAGAATACATATTTGTATTCCATCACCTATCTATAAGTCCGTAATTTTTGAACCATTAATTCTTGTGCTCTAAACTTTGTTTATTTGAGATACGAATATGATTCAATCTTATGTTGACATAACTATGATTTTCAGGAGGATAAGTAACTAATAATTAGTATAATTAATGTAAAAGGGCGTCAAAATATGTGTATTATGGATCACGGACGAAAAGTTATACTAAAGCCACACTGGTTCGCGGATCCTCTTAAGCATGGTCATTTCTCTTATCTACGGTTACCTCCATATTCTTTTCTTCTTGAGAAAATACGATTCAATGGCTCCTGTAACTAGAGGTATCACCAAAAAGGATGCAGTAGAAGCTGTTAACGTTTATCAATATGAATGAATCAAATCATCAAGGATCATAAAGGAGAAATCGCCTGATGAAGAAAAAGGTTCTACCTAAACTTGTATTTTATCTATATGTCAAGATAATGATTTTAGGGATGAAGTGAAGAATTTCTTGTCTAAGGATTTGAAAATTCGAATCAATCTCTCCTTGATTAAAAAAACTCACTATGGACACATGCTGGCTCATTCAAAAACTACCATGTTTGAAATGAGAACAGAACCTAGTGAGTTGGCTGACATTTCTGAAGACTTGGAAGAACTGAATGATCCCATCATGAACGAGTTCTTCAACAATAATAGGTAATTCTCCGCTCAGGCTATTAGAAATAACCTGATGCATTACTAGGAAACTTCTTGTGAGAATTTATTCTTGTGTCCAAGAAGGATAACTAGGGTTTGGTATAGAAAATATTATGAAATACACAAGCTATTTCCAACGATTTCCATCTTGTATGTTTTTTAGATTTGTTTATTTAAATTATTGAGTTTTTGGAAGATGAACTTGCAGTATTTAATCAATATTGGTTTAATGTATTGTAAAGTCTTATGAGATATATGTGTCCTTTACTTTTTTTGAATTGAACCGATATCTCATATATGCTCAAAAGTTAAATTTATTAAGTTTCATGAACTAAAAATAGAACGAGCTTTGTGAGAATTTTTCGCAGTACTGATTTACTTGTGGTCACACTTTTTTGTAATTACTGCGTTATCAACTCCGTAAGATTTTCTTATGTTGAGTCATATTGATTAAAATTAGCTCTTTGTTCGTAACTGGCGTTGAGATTAATTTATGTCGATGTCTAGGATACAAATCCATGTGATTTGTTAATGTCCGATAAAATCCTTCTTTTTCATTAAAGTAAGGTCACTCATGTTGTTATTTTGGGAATTACATCAAATGGGGGAGAGTTCTTAGTTCAACTTATGCTTAATCGATATATCTTTGTGGGTAGAATGGATGTGGAATTTACATGGGATGCTTGTATCTCAAATCTCCCAGATGAGACGCTAAGTATTTTATACTCTGTGAAATCATCTAAATAAAAGTTGATATGTGTTTCCTTTAAGTCTTGAAACATTTTTTGGTTGAATTCATTAAGATCCTATAGTTTTCGTACCTTTGTCAATTTTCATTGACAAAAAGGGGGACAATTACTTAGTAGTTTCGCAATACATACATGTGATTTACGGATCATTATGTAAGGGGAAGTGAATCAACATCTATAGGTTTCACCTATTATGAAAAAGATGTAAGTATTGACTAAGGGGGAGAAACATATCACCGTAGTATTACTTCGAAGTTGTGGTACAATTGGAGAAGATAATAATACTTTGTTTTTGTATAACGAAAATTGAGAATATATGTTTTCAAAGTTGTTATCACTACAAATCTTCAACAACAATGATGCTGAGTTGAACACGTTCAGAATCATTGCAACTTGAAGTAACGAAGAATTCAAGGAGTTGAAGAACCAATGAAATCAAGCATGACGTATTCTGGAGTTTTGAAGCTTTATTTTTTCCCGTATGTATTGGCAGTTTTATCACTAAAATTGACAAAGGGGAAGATTGTTAGAGCATTGCTTGGTCGAACTCACAAGTATTGCTATCTCAAGCTTGTTGTCAAATTTAGTTGATCAAAACTATATCTTGATTTCAAGTCTATATTTAGTCAAGTCTCGGATTAGGTTAGAAGTGTGTAGTTGAGTACCAGACATCACCGCGTTCTACCATTTGAAGGTGAAGATCAACCGAAGATTTTGGAGAACTTCATCAATAAAAAGTAAGTGAACACTGAACCACCTATTTCTCAAGTTTTTCACCTTTCTATCTATGATGCATTTTCGCATGAATAAATTAGACAGTACATGCATAAGATAAATTTCGAGTCAAGTTTATCTTGATAATCGTTCTCGAAATATGCTAACCTTAAGAATATTTGTTCATAATTGTTGAATTTAATTAAGAACAATTTATTATTTATGACCTAATTATGATTCAAGATTTAATCATTTCAAAATAACCTGGACCAGTGATATGTGTCATTGATGTTATTCGGGAATGTTTCAAATCTGTTATTAGAGAGATATAGAACTATTGTAAATATAGATACATGACAGTATGCATACCAGTTCACATACTGGGAAAACTGTTATAAGTCCAGAGCCACAATACACGTATCGGTGTAGATATAGTTCATCAACAACTTTTTGGTACGCATTCCTGGTATCCATATCATAAAAAGTTTGTTGCCTCGTGAACCAGGAAGGTACGCCTACCTAGTATGCAAATCGGAAAAGATCTGTTGGTTTCTAAATCGAAAAGGTACGCATACCCAATATACAAAAATAAAAGATTAGTGGATTCCTGAACCCGTTTTTGTATTAAGGTTATACATACCCGATACACGTACCATGACAAAAAAAACTCAGAAACAGGTACAATACACGTCCCAGGTATACGTACTTACCCTATCGAATATTTTCAGATGCATCAGAATTATTTCTATGAGATAATCGGCATTTGAACAACTCTCTAAAAACACTATGTTGACTTGTTTGATCACATTTGTGACTCGATATTAAAGTATTAAAGTGTTACATTAAAATGGTTAAGCTTATCATTCGATTGGCTAGTTTCGGCTAACCTTTTATGAACAAGTCATTGTACACGGTTCGGTTATGATTAATCTTAACTAGAGTGCATATTCTGTTATGATAATCTCAAGCTTGATTCCAAATCTACCTTAGCTTAAATCTAAAGCAACCTTGATCTTAAAAGTATATATAAGGAGAACCTCAAGCAACTGGGATCTTTTAATCGCTGAAATTATTCTTGTGTGTCTTAGTTGTAAACTAGAGTCGTCCTCTCCATTAAATATTTTTAGGTTCAGCTACTAAAAAAATGTCATCTACGGATTCGTGAAGCCAGGTCCAACTATCTTTATTTTGATAGTTCATGTATCCTGATCTTGTTTTTAGTGCTGAGCCTTTAGCTCCAACAAACAAGATATATAGAAATTACAAAGTTTCTTCGTCTCAGACTTTGTGATTCCATAAGTATCTACTTGTGAGGTGAATAATAATCTAGACTGCTCTTCGGGAGTCATAAGACTAAATTTTGAGGTTTGCTAGACTTTGTTTATTGCAATCGATTTCCTATCTCACATTGATCTTTGATCAGAAAGGAAATCACATATAGGCTTATCTGTGGGAGGCATATTGGTTTAAAGTATTCAATTGAGTTGAAGTAACTCTTAGGATGTAAAGGACG
The DNA here is from genome assembly GCF_003573695.1 of Papaver somniferum. Classification (NCBI taxonomy): domain Eukaryota; kingdom Viridiplantae; phylum Streptophyta; class Magnoliopsida; order Ranunculales; family Papaveraceae; genus Papaver; species Papaver somniferum. Next base: position 120,737,032 of record NC_039365.1, on the reverse strand, counting down.
TCAACTAAGGGAATCAATTGCACGACTGGGATTCAAGAGGCGCGACTGTAACTGAATCGCTATGACTTTATATTCGGTCTCAATTACATTCTAGTCCGAAGTATTGATAGTAAGATAGTGTTGGTAGCGACTTAATACAGTTTGGTGTTTAAATTTGGACTAAGTCCCCGGGTTTTCCTGCATTTACGGTTTACTCGTTAACAAAATTTCTGGTGTCTGTGTTATTTCAATTCCGTATTATATTGTTTATATTTATAAATGAAATATCACAGGTTGTACGTAAAATCAATTCAAGTAGATAAGTCCATCATAATTGTTGGATACAACTTGATTGATCTCGGATATTGATCTTTGGAATCGTCTACGTACTCTCACAGAATAATCAGGTTCACGGACTTGTCTCTGTTTACATTCTGATTGTGAAAGAAAGATATATAAGCTCTTCATATAATTCCTGATCGAGATTCATTAAGTTATAACTCTCAGAATTGTATTTGAGTTTAGCTCATACAGGTTTCCTAAGAAAAAATTGGCGGTGTATTTTGGTACCCCGTATTTTCATCTAATACCACTATTACACTTAATATATGAGGAACAAACAAGGACTATAATGCTAACTGATACGGAAGATTTAACAACTACTTGAGATTACCTCTAATGCTATTAAGAGTTAAAATCTAAATAGCTTACAATGCAAAATAGTAAAAAAAAATACACTAAGAACCACAACCTAAAGTTATACTAACTGAAAGTGAAACATGTTGCTAAATAGAAAATACCGTGACTAAATACTTCTTCATTGCACTCACCTACTGTGAACACGCAGATCAAAGTCATCTGAGTATTCACAAACAATGCGCGCAGACTCATGACAATACAATAAATAGGCTGCGCCTGAAGGGAACAGATTGGTTATGTCGAATCCTTGACTCAGAGTTCTAATACTCTTCCCCGTCTCATCAATTAAAATCATTGTCCTTAGCTCATACAATAAGATAAATAATGGACGAAGTGTAAAATGTACGAACATGATATGCTATAAGTAACGAATTGAATATATAAAGTATGGATGTATGAACATAGACGAAACGATTAACTTATATGATTCTCACTCAGATCCATGTCTCCGAGATTGGGTTTTTCATTATATGGTGGGGATTACCGAAATAGTCGAATGACTTTGAGACTAATATAAGCCTGCGTAGCAGGAGGAACCTCACTTACACTTTCTCTATTTCTCTGTCTCTCTCCTCTCCTCTTCTCAATGTTCCCCCCCCCCCCTTTTCACTTGGGAGAGAGGGGTATTTATAGGGTGGTTACATGGGGTTCACTTCTGAAGCCCGTTATAACCTTATCCTCTTGTGTCTTGTGCCGCTTACGCAGAGGTCTTCGTGTTCTTGGTCTTCTCTGCGTGTTTCGTTCGAATATTCAGTGCTATCTGCGCTTCCTCCACAGGCTGACTGACACGTATGCTGTTTGAGGGTATTTAATGCGGGTAGTTGAGATGTTTGTCTGTGGTAGACAGTTGTCCTCTTCCCCTGTCTTGTCTGCGTCAGTCTGACTATCCCCAGCCGTAGATCTTAGATCTTTCTGGGGATAGGATAAAGTGAATCTCGGGTTATCCTTCAGTGCTTCGCAGTGTTCTAGTGTTTCCGTCTTCCTCGATCCCCTACCGTTGGATCTGGTGGGTGGAGACGCTATCTTGATAAGGCGCGTCTCTTGGTTGTCCACGTGTGATATCATATCTTGATGTTCTCAGCCGCATGTCCTCCATGTGTGTCTTTGTGGACACGTGGGGGAAGATGAAATGTGTACCCAGAATTTTCCCCTTTTCATCCTACTGGGAGGTTAGTCGAAGTGGGAAGAAAAAACGTGTTACTATATTCATCTTCTCTTTATAATTTTCCTGGATTTTAGGGAACGTTCCCCACTATTTGCAATAACTTCTTCTTGGGTAGTGAGGCGGTTTTATTTCTCTTTGTATTATATATGAGAAGGAATATGAAAATTCTCTAGTCATAAATTTCATTCCTTCTCTTTCCTCAGAACTTTTGTTCTCTGCTTTTGTTTCCTTGTTATTAATTGTTGCTGCTGCTGCTGTTGTTTTTGTCTTTGTTGCTGTTGTTGTTGTCGTTCCTCGGAGATTTTCTGCTGTTGTTGTTGTTGTTCCTCGAAGCTTTCTTTACGACCCTAATTTTTCCTTTGTAGGTAAGTGGTTCTACTGTGTATGATTATCTTTTGAAAAATATATTCGTTTTCTGTTGCTGCTATATGTGTTTGTGATGAAGAACATATATATAGATGTGTGTATGATTGCCCCTGTTCGTCATTATAAATATTAATGATATCGTCCTTCGTGTATGGTTGCCCCTATTTTTTATTTCCTCTTTTTATTTAGGTTTTGTTCTTATTTTCCATCTGGTTCATGATTATGAAGAACTGGGTGAAATTTGGTTTTTTGATTTTCGTTTTGTATCCGCGGAAATCTGAAACTTGTTTGTGTACTACGCAGACATGGTTGATCATCCGCGGGTTTCTTATCAAACTCCACCGCCTAGTCCGCGTAGATCTCCTCCGCGTAGGGATCCTGATGTTTCTCCGCCTGGTGGAGGTTCGTCTAAATCTTCCCAAGGTGATGCCCGCGTTCATAGGGTTTCGTCTTCTTCTGATCAGAGGCGCTTAACTTCTAAGAGGAGTGAGTCGCATAGAGGGAATACGCAGAAGGGGGACCGGCCAAAAGAGACTCCTGGCTCCCGGTATGTTGTTTCTCGTCCCTCAGCTAATCCGCGTGATGATCCTAAGAGAACGCGGGATGTCATACCTCTTCGGTCAGTGGCGCCTCCTTCCGCGTCTCACCAACATCCTATACCTCCCCCTCCAGTGTCTCAACCCAAGGGGAGGTCTTCGAAAGAAGTGATTTCGAAGACTGATGCATCTAAGGTTCAGCCTAAGAGAAAAGCTTCTGATAGAAACCCTTCGAAGGATTCTGCGCCTGATCCCGTGGAGGAGGAGGATATTTCTCAGGAGATGCGCAGCGCCGCTGTTGGGGAGAAGAAAGTGACCTTCAAACATATTGATCTGGAGGTTTTCAAGGAAAAACATGGTCTTCAACTATTTGATGTTCGTTTTCACGCTGCTGATGATGATATTACTTATGAGATGATATTGACGTATAAGTTTGATGAATTTCATCTGCTGACCACGGTGGGGGCCTTTGAAGCGGGTCTTATGTTGCCTTTGTACAAGTCTGGGGATTCTTTTTATTATGATGTGCTGGCTGGTCGAGAGGGTTCTTCGAAGAACACACACTGTTGCTCTATTTCCCAACTTCATGGGAATTATCTTCGTGCACTGAGGGAGTGTTATCTTCGGAGCAAAGGAGAGACAATGATGACTCTTTATGTTCCCAACCCTGAGGAAAGGGAGTGGTATACACCTGAGAATTTTAACAAGTCTTTCGGTGACTATGTTAACAGTAGGATTCGTAAACCGTGGAGTGTGAGTCTTCGGAATATTGCCGCTCCTCGTGGTGAGATACGCCTTCTGAGTGAAGTAAGTGGTGCTAAGGTGAAGTACGTCCCGGGTACAGATAATTCTACTAGCAAAATGGTGTTTCCTACCCGTGAGTGGATCAAGCGTGATCCTGACTATGAATGGCACGCAACTGTTATTGAGGTTGTTGGTCCCTGGGCTTGGGGGTGGGTTCCAGGTCCGCAAGGATGGCGTCCTACCGCAGATAGCCAGATACGTACGGCTCCTCCTGCTCGTTCTGGGAATTTCCGTCCTTGGAATTTGAATTTTGAGGGCATGAATTTCCAATATGCCCTCGATGTTGTTGATGGAGATGACGAAGAGAGTTCTGTTGCTGATCTTCAGGCGAAGAATGTTGCGGTTGTCAAGGTAAGATTTCTATATGCCTTGTCCTTTAGTTGAGGCAATTTCAATTCTTTTCAAAGTTAGGGATTTTTATTCTTGTGCCTTGTCTTTTTAGGCGACGAAGAAGAGGAGGATAAATCCCAAGTAGTCAACCACCGCAACAATCGAGGAGGTGGAGGTTTATGAAGAAGTTAACAGTCCTGTGACTGAGCTTGGCGAGGATGAAGATGTGTCTGACATAGACGAGCGTACTGATACATCCCCTCCCGGTCATGATGTTGATGAATTTGTTGAAGGGAATACTACCGCCGGTGGCAGCGGTATTGGCGGTGAGATTAATCCCGCAGGGTGTTATGATGCTGGTGCCGAAGCTAATCCTGCGGGTTGCAGTGATGCTGGTGATGATAGCACTGGCCTTGGTGATGAGGGTGCTGGTGGTGAAATTCCTGCTATGTCTCAGGAGTTTTCCTTTGGTCGGATTTATTCTGCGGAGGATGGTTTTGACATAGACGCTGCCCTGGGCCTAGCTTATGAGTTCAACCTGCTTTACCCCAACGATGATTGGGATGTGCTTGGTAATTCTAACAAGGTGGACGGGAAGGGTAAGGGAGTCGTGGATGCTAGTGATGTTCCAGAGGGGAGCGGTGCTAGAGACCTTCCAGATTTGGACGCAAGAGTAGCCTCGAACTCTTCGGGTGCTAAATTCACGGACATGGGTAAGGCCTCGGTTGGGTCTCCTGGAGATGATTTTCCTCAGTCAATGATACTGGAGGGTGATGATGCCATCTTAGCTTGGTTTAAGAAGAAGAAATTGATGTTCGTACCCAATCCAGCCCCTGTGGTAGAGGGTGAGAAGAACTCTGATGCCTATACCCATAAGATGATGCAATTGTCTCCCGAGGACCAGGTTGCAGTAGCGTGGGATAAGAATCTTCGGGCCTCGGAGGCTGCTCTAGTAGTCGATGCTCCCTCGACTGTTGCTGATATGATGGCGTTGGCTGATGGGTATCAGTATGGATTTCCCAACAACGGATGTTAGAGGTGAGTTCTCTTATCATTTTGCCTGGTATCAGTTTTTAGCAATTTTTAGAGTCAGGGTGTTCTAATCTTCTGATTCGCAGATGATGAGGAGTAAGCATTGCAATCACATGTTGTACCAGTTTTTAAGGCCAAATCCCTTAAGTTGGAGGCTAAGCTTCGTCTTCGGGAAGAGGAGCTTACTGCGGATGAGACTGTCATCGCTGATAGGGATAGGGAGATATGTGAGTTGAAGAGTCTCCTCAAGGCTAAGGAGCAAATAGGCAAGGAGGAGGAGAAGCTTCGTATGGATCTTGCTATGGTTCGTAGTGAATTGGAGGAGGCCAAGAAGAATTCTTCGGCTGTTACAGGTTTGATTATCAGTTCTCTTCCTTGCTGTTGTCCTTTACCGTAATTAGTATTCTGTCTGAGTCTCCCTACCCCACCTTATCTTCAGTGGGTGGAGTTCCTGAGTTAGTATGGCTTCAGAAAGAGCGGAAGCGTCAGAAATCTCGCATCACAGAGTTGGTAGAGAAGATAAAGAGCGAGGCTGATAAGTGGAATGCTCGTGCCGATGAACATAATGCTCTGGCAGAGAAGTGGCGGGTCAGGCGAGTCCAAATGATTGATTTGCAGAACCAATATAACAATGATCGTCGTTTGTTTGATGGAACGTTGTTGTGGACGCGTGATAATCTTCGTGAATCCCGAGAACAGGTCTCATCATTGGAAGCTAAAATCAATTTCTTGGAAGAAGAATTCCGTCAAGCTCGTTCTTCTCAGACCTCTGATGTTTAAGATTACCTTCAGCGTCTTTCTAGGGAGAGAGATGACGCTAGGGCTGAGGCTGGTGCTCTCAGCAAAGCTTTAGCTGCGTCTAGGGCTGATGTGGTACGCCAAGCTGAGGCTGAGAGGAATCTTGAAGTAAATATGTACCGGCTCAACAAGGGTCTGGAGGGTTTAAACAATGAGGTCAATCATCTTCGTCACTTGGATTCAATGAAACAGGTAGAATTAGATGCGAGTCAGTACGCCTTTTCAACCCTTCAAGCGGATTATAAGAAGTTGTCAGATGAGTATGATTTTCTTGGTGAAGCCCGTGATGATGCTGTTTAAAGAATATGAAATAGCTTCGGCGAGAGTCGAAGGTATGTGCTTATATTATCGAGTGTGATTCTGCAATTTCCTGGACCTAACCATCTGCGTTTTTCTTTTCCTTGCAGAGCTCCAGGGACAGCTTCGTACTGCAAATGAATAGCTTGCAGAGGCTCAATCTCAATTAGTGCATCAGGAAAGTCAGATTAATTATCATAAAGGTTTAGCTATAGCAAGGGACGAGGCTTCCCAAGCCGCTTCGAAGGAAGTGAGTCGCCTTTCCTCGTTATTGTCAAAGGCTGAGATGATGAATACTGTTATTGCGTACAAGGCTCGGTGTCAACTAGTGGAAGAGACCAACAAAATTCTGGATAGCATTGAGCATGATCTGAAGACCGAGCATGGCCTTATCAGGAGCTATCCGCGCCGTGAGAAACCCCCTCCCCTACATCTGGTTCTTCAGGCCCTTCCTCGGGTGGGAGCGTACCTTCAACGCAAAAGGGGAAGATTTCTAAACCTGTTGGTGGGGTTGAATCATCCGAGTATATTTTTGTAGAGAGTTGATCTTTGTTGATTATGAGGCTTCGTGAGATTCCTTTTTTATTTTCTTTTTTCCGCGTACCATTGCCAAGCCTGTAATCAATTTTTAATGAATTGATAATTGTTATGGTTAATTTGGAATATAACCGACTATAACCAGGGATAGTGAAGTGTTTGGGTGCGAACCCGAAGATGTGTGTCTCTTCGTGAACGTCTTGAGACCTGTCACCCCGCTGGCTAATCCTGGGCAGAGGATTCCCAGACGGTGGGGGTCGGGGCAGCGTTCTAGGATATGAGTTGTTTGGAATGTACGTTCATTCCGTCGACCCGCTGCCATAAGTGTAAGTGAAGTGTTTGAGTGCGAACCCGAATATATGTGTATCTTCGTGAACGTCTTGAGACCTGTCACCCCGATGGCTAATCCTGGGCCAGAGGATTCCCAGACGGTGGGGGTCGGGGCAGCGTTCTAGGATATGAGTTGTTTGGAATGTATGTTCATTCCGTCAACCCGCTGACATAAGATTGGTTGGGTATCTCTTTCTGCTGGATGCCTTCCCCATGGCCCTACACTTATAGACGCTGATAGGGGAGTCCCGAGAGATTGTAGGTGACTAATTTCCCCAAGTAAAATAGAACAATTAACATCAGTGTTTACGTGGTTCGACAGCAGAGTGTCTACGTCCACGGGTGAAAGAGGGTTAAAGTGTCTATTCAGTTGAGTTACATTTAGAAGAATTCCATTGATGGAACCTCTGAGGTAGTAAATAGTAAAAAACAGGAGGATGAAGTATTGACGCGGAGGCTGTATTTACAGGTGTAGGGTTCTCGTGAGGTGTTATATTTACACGCAGTCGTCTTGTTATATGTCGCTCCATGTATTGCCTATTTTTTGCAAAAAGTTTGCTTGATTGATAGGTTGAGGTTTGATATTCCTCTCTCAGAGATAGAAACATGTCGATCGCAAGCGTCGTTTTCTTCTTCTGGTGCTCTTCACGTAGATGCAGGTCTGCGTTGCCCTTTACGGGTAATATGGCTTGAGATATTTTGCATTCCATGGGTGTTTGAGGATCTCCCCTTTTAGGTTGCGCAGATAATAAGACCCATTTCCTGCAACATCATGTATGACGAAGGGTCCCCCCATGTTGGTGCTAATTTTCCCCACTTCTTTTCTCGTTGGTATTGGGGAATGGTCCTCAACACATACTGCCCTTCTACGAAATTTCTAAGCTTAACCCTCTTATTATACTCCCTTGCTAGTTTCCTTTGATAGTTTTCCATTTTTTGTAGTGTTGCATCCCTCCTATCTTCTATATCATCCAACCTTTCCAACATCATGTCCGCTGTGAGGTTCTTTTCCCATGCTTCAGTCTTCGTAGTTGTCATGATTATTTTTGTTGGGATAATAGCTTCGGCTCCATAGGTGAGTAAGAATGGGGATTCTCCCGTGGCTGATCTTCGAGTTATCCTATAAGCCCACAAAACATTGTGTAGTTGCTCACACCAACGCTTCTTGTATTCATCCAACTGCTTTTTGAGGATGAGTGCGAGGGTTTTGTTTGTGGCTTCTGCCTGACCATTGCTTTGAGGGTAAATTAGTGTTGACTTGTTCTTTCGAATTTTGAAACTATCGAAGAGTAAGTCGATGTTTTTTCCCTGGAATTGCTTGCCATTGTCGGATACAATCTCAGCTGGTATGCCAAACCTGCAAATGATGTTTTGAAAAATGAATGTGAAGACATCTGCGTATCGAATGCTTGTCAGGGCTTTAGCCTCTACCCATTTGCTGAAATAGTCCGTGGCCACTATCAAGAATCTTCTCTTCCCTGATCCTTCGATTAGGGGACCCACGATGTCTATGCCCCATTTTGAGAGTGGCCAAGGGCTGTCTACTGGGTTTAACATTGTTGCTGGTGCGTGGATTTTTTTGGCGAAACGCTGGCATTCTTCGCATCTTCGTGACATTCTTGCAGCGTCTCGTATCATTGTTGGCCAGTAATATCCTTGAGTTTTCGCCTTATCTGCTAGGGATCTCATTCCGCTGTGATTGCCTGCGTCGCCACGGTGTATGTCTTTCAAAATCAAATGTCCTTCGGATCTGGATAGGCAACGTAATAATGGTCCGAGAAAAGATTTTTTGTACAAAATTTCTTTTCTCAGATCATATCTTCCTGCCTTTGACTGTATTTTTCTGGCTTGCTTTAGGTCTGAGGGTAGAATTCTTTCTTTTAGGAAAAGATGAATCTCAGATCTCCAATCTTCTTCTTTGATGAAGTCTTCATCTTGATCTTCCTTAGCCATGATGTCTTCTTCTTGGAAATCATCCGCGATGAATTCTCCCACGTCATCATCTGCCATATCTTCTTCTGCGTGGTTCCTCTGCTGTGCAGCGCAGAGTTCTTGAATATCAATTGAAGGCTCGTCAATCCTGGTTACTTTGATTGCTTTTACGTCCTCGTTTCTGAGCATCGATGATATGTAGGCCAGGGCATTCGCGTGCCTGAGTTCCTTCCTTGCCAGGTGTTGGAATATGATGTTTGGGATTTGTGATGCCAGTGTTTGCACCAATTCCATGTATGCTGACAATGTTCTGTCATAAACATTATATTGCAACCCTATTTATCGGATGACTAGCTGTGAATCGCTTGTCAGACGCATGTCAGTTATGCCCATTTCTATTATCAACTGAAGGGCATACACCACTGCTTCATATTCAACTATGTTGTTGGTATGCCCCTTGAATTCTAACCTGAAAGCATGTATGATCATGTCTCCTGTTGGGGTGGTGATTACGATGCCTATCCCCGCCCCTTCTTTATTTTTCGACCCATCTACGAAGACTTCCCATTGCCTAGGATTTTTTGGTTCCAAGATGTCTATAGGGTCTTTACCTTCGTCCATCTCTGGTAGTCCTGCTGCCTTTCGTCCTTCGATGATGACTTCTTCGCAGTTATCCAATGGTAAGTCTGCTAGGAAATCTGCTAATACTTGTGACTTCTGAGAGTGTTGTAGTTCATGGATGATATTGAACTGATCTAGGTGAATGTTCCATTTTGCAATTCTGCCTACTTTTCCTGAGTTTTTAAGGACTGCTTCTAGCGGAGCTTTGCATGGGACGCGGACGTAGTGAGTCAAAAAGTAAGTTCTGAGTTTCAGGGTTGCCCATACTAACGCCAAGATGAGCTGCTCGATCTTCGTGTAGTTTCTTTCTGCTTCGTTCAGAGTCTTGCTGATGTAATAGATGGGGTGCTCTATCTTCGTGTTGGTTTTAACCAATACTGCGCTGACTGCATCTTCTGTTGCTGCTATGTATAGTTCCAACACTTCATCAGGGTCTGGTTTTTGTAATATAGGGATCTCAGCCAGGTATTCTTTGATATTTCGAAAAGCTTCCTCGCACTCTGCCGTCCATTCGAATTTGCTTCATTTTTTGAGAATGTTAAAAAAATGCTTACATCTGTCCGAGGACCTGGATATGAACCTCCCCAGCGCAGCCAGCGAACCATTGAGTTTCTGAACCTCTTTTAAACTCTTTGGGGATGGCATTCTTACGATGGCTTCGATTTTAGCGGGATCGACTTCAATGCCCCTCTTCGTCACCAAATATCTGAGGAACTTTCCGGAAGTGACACCAAAAGTGCACTTCTCTGGGTTTACCTTCATGTTGTGCACTGTCATTGCTTGGAAAATATCTTTTAGGTCTAGGTGATGATCTTTGCGCAGCTTGCTTTTAACGAGCATATCATCCACATATACTTCCAGCGTACTTCCAATCCATGGTTTGAAAATTTCATCCACCATTCTTTGGTAGGTTGCCCCTGCGTTTCGCAATCCAAAGGGCATTCTTACGTAGCAATAGAGGTCGTGTGGTGTAAAGAATGTTGTATGTTGTTGATCTTCTTCTGCTAGGAATAATTGATTGTATCCAGAGTATCCATCCATGAATGACATTTCTTCGTATCCTTCAACTGCCTCAACAAGTTGGTCAATGCTTGGCAGTGGATAACTATCTTTAGGGAAAGCCTTATTGAGGTTGGTGAAGTCGATGCATATCCTTACTCCGCCATTTTTCTTCGGTACGATGACCATGTTAGAGATCCATGTTGGGTACTTAAATTCTTTGATGAATCCCGCGTCCAGTAGTTTGCGGAGTTCCACTTCAACTGCTCGATGGTATTCTGGAGCTACTTTGCGCACCTTCTGCCTAAAAGGGGGGGTACCTGGTTTTATTCGAAGTTCGTGATGAACTAACTTTAGGTCAATTCCCGGCATGTCCCCTAATTTCCAAGCAAAGATGTCCGCGTATTCCTTTAGAAGTTTGATTAGCGCGGCTTCTGTTTCTTCATCCATCAAGGTGCCTATTCTGATAATCTTCGGATTTCCCTCAGTAACTATGTTGATTTCTTTAGCTGCTTCGACAGGCGTAAACGTGGGTTTTGGTTCCCCCAAGAGAGGAACATTTTTTGATTGCTATTTGGTGTGCTCTCCGTTTTCTTTTGTCGCGGAGGTGTTGTCTTCTGCGCTGCCAGTGGTGCTCACTTTCAGAAGGTTTTTTCCGGAGATTTCTTCCAGATATGTATCTATGGTTATTTCCTTATTTTTGGCTCTTCGGGACTGGTGGTTTTCTTCTCGCTCGTTATTGATCTGATTCTGTGAGGTCTGACATTCCCGCGCAGTTACTTGGTCTCCTTTAATTTCCATGACTTCCCTGGGGTGTTGGGAATCTGAGATATTGATGGTAAGTTGCCGCTACTCCTTTGAGCTTGTGAACCCATCTTCTTCCGATGATGGCGTTGTAAGGTGAAGGTGCATCTACGACGCTGAATCGAGTGTCCACTTTCATGGGCCATGCGTATACTTGTATGACAATGTCCCCTAGGGGCTTTGTAGCTGCGCCGTTGAATCCGTAGATGGTGTAGTAAGATGACATCAGTTGCTCGTCGTTGATTTCCATACGTTTGAACGTGTCATAGAACAGGACGTTGACTGATCTTCCTCCATCGATGAGAATTTTCTTGACATTGCACCCTGCTATTGGGAGTGTGAGGACTGGAGGATCATTATGGTCTTCCATGTCTTCTTCCACATCGTCTGCGTCGAAGGTCATGGGCGCGTCCATCCATTGTTCGTGCTCGTTTACCTCTTTCCCATCGATCTTATAAAGCTCACAATAATCTTCGAATTGTTTTCTTAATCTCTTCCCAATCTGGGCGGTTAGGGATGGTCCTTGAATCTCTGAACATGAAATTGTGTTGAGGGTGTGGTTGCCTTCTGGAAATTGAACCTGCTTGCCTCTCTTGGTTCTATCTTCGTTATCAATCTTCCGTATATATTGCTTTAGGTCTCCTGCGTCGATTAGTTTTTGAATCATTATCTTGAGATTTTTTCACTTTTCTGTTTGATGACCGTTGAAACAATGGTATTCACAGTATTCCTTGGATTTTTCTGATCTAGGAGGCTGCTTTCCCTTGGACCATGGCCAATCGAAGTTCTCCCTCCCTTTGATCTCTCTCAGGATGCGCGAATAACTGGTATTCAACTTGGTATAGACTTGATCTTCAAATTTTAGATCATCTCTTTGTCTATCATCCCTTCGTTCTTTCCTTTCTGCGTTGGGATGCTCTTCTGTGATTCCTCTTTTGGACCCGCTGGCTTGATCCACAGAATTTGTGCGTGTGGGACGTTGAGTATGAGCTCTGGGATTTTCACGCTGAATTTCTTCTAACCTTGCATGCTTTTCTATGATTATTCGGAGATCTCCTTCGGTGGTAGGGATGGTCCCGTGGATCTCCACAAACAAAGGACTCATCCTGTTCATCCCCTATTTGTAGCAGTTGATACTAACCACAGGATCTACGTTGCCAATAGCTTGGAAAATCTTGTGCCATCTATCAGTATATTATCTGATGGTCTCTTTGTAATTCATCTCCAGTGAGAATAGCTTGTCCATGCCGGTATTGACAACCTTGTTGTACATGTATGTTGCTAGAAATTTTTCTGTGAGTTGGTCGTAGGAATCGATGGAGTTTGACGGCAGGTTATCGAACCATGATAACGCGGACCCTTTTAGACTTGATGGGAAGTATCTGCACAGTATGGAGTCTTCATTATCCCAACGGGACATCATTCGATAATAATATGAGCCGCAGGATCAGCTGACCCGTCATAGCAATCGAAAGCAGGAACCGAACATTTTTGCGGTATGGAAGCCCTGGCCAAGTGTGGCGTCAGCGAGGTAGTGTTTGCTTCCTTCATCACTTGCTCTAGTCTTCCGCCTCCCTGCCTAGTTTTTAGCTCCTTGATTTCTGCCAGCATTTCAGCACGGAGATTTTCCATTGCAATCTGGTGCTCTTCACGTATGGTAGATTTTGCTCTTAGGAGGGTGGTACCGTCGTAGTAGTCCGAGTTCTCGGGATTGTACTCAGGGTATGATCTTTGGATGATCCTTGCTCCTCTTCGGTTCAATGGAATCGGGTTGTTTGCGATCACCATTCTTCTATCTTCATTGGGTGCTACAGCCTTGGAGTTAGCTTCGTCGCGTTAGTTTTCTACCTCTGTGCTGTGAATGATTCTTTCCTTGAGTGTTTGGTTCTCTTGTGCTAATATCGCCACAGCATCTGCGTATGCCTTCTGGTTCTTCCTTAATTCTGCTAGCTCGGCCATCATCTGAGCGGAATGATTTGACCCTTGATTTGGTGTTCCTGCCCGCAATCGCTCATCGGCGGCTATAGTCTGTTCCTCATCCACGATCTGTATTACTGGCTCTGGTGGATCTAACCGTGCACCCCGGGACCCCGACGGTTGTTGTGAGGGTTGACTTGCTATTAGAAGAAGTTGCTTGGTCGAGAAAGGTATGTTCTGTTCGTTGATTAAGGGCATCCCATAGAGGGGTTGTTGTATTCTTGACTCTGCTACGACTTCCTGATGTTCCTGTAGTTGAGCGTTGGTTATTCTGGGAGCTCCAACCTTGGATCCGCCAGCTCTTGAAGCTCCTGCTTTGGCTGCCGCGACATTTACTGCGTTTGCTGCGATGAGTTGGCATTGATGGGGGTCGTGCTTTCCGCATTATCCTGCGCCCTATCTGCTGCCTTCAGCTTTTCACCTCTCTGCTTACTCCTAGTTACCACTGGGGTCGTCCTTGTCATCTCTTTTGACGAAGCTTTTGCCTTCCCGATATCTTTGCTTTTCTCCATCTTTTAATATTTCCCTGAAAAAGAGAGAAAAAATCACGAAGACAATGGGTCCCACGTGATATCTATTAGCGTTTTGAGTTCTCAAAGGTGTAAAATCTTGAAGATACGAAAGGCATCCATCTATGTAGACGACCGCAGATCCGTTCGAAGTTTTGATTTTCAAGGACTTGAAAACTTAGAAAATGCATGAAAAAACAGATCTACGTAGATAAACGCGGATCTGCTCATAATTTTGGTTTTTGAAATCATGAACGGAAAAAACCGTAGTGTTCCATACATCGTTACTTTCGGAAAACGAAGCCTGAAACAAGTCACAGGAGAAGATAAATCTTTTACCGGGATGAATATCCCTGTTTCTAGCGCCAGATTGTGAACACGCAGATCAAAGTCATCTGAGTATTCACAAACAATACGCGCAGACTCATGAAAATACAATAAATAGGCTGCGCCTGAAGGGAACGGATTGGTTATGTCGAATCCTTGACTCAGAGTTCTAATACTCTTCCTCGTCTCATCAATTACAATCATTGTCCTTAGCTCATACAATAAGATAAATAATGGACGAAGTATAAAATGTACGAACATGATATGCTATAATTAACGAATTGAATATATAAAGTATGGATGTATGAACATAGACGAAACGATTAACTTATATGATTCTCACTCAGATCCCTGTCTCTGAGATTGGGTTTTTCATTATATGGTGGGGATTACCGAAATAGTCGAATGACTTTGAGACTAATATAAGCCTGCGTAGCAGGAGGAACCTCACTTACACTTTCTCTATTTCTCTGTCTCTCTCCTCTCCTCTTCTCAATGTTTTTCCCCCTCTTTTTCACTTGGGAGAGATGGGTATTTATAGGGTGGTTACATGGGGTTCACTTCTGAAGACCGTTATAACCTTATCCTCTTGTGTCTTGTGCCGCTTACGCAGAGGTCTTCATGTTCTTGGTCTTCTATGCGTGTTCCGTTTGAATATTCAGTGCTATCTGTGCTTCCTCCACAAGCTGACTGACACGTATGCTGTTTGAGGGTATTTAATGCGGGTAGTTGAGATGTCTGTCCGTGGTAGACAGTTGTCCTCTTCCCCTGTCTTGTCTGCGTCAGTATGACTATCCCCAGCCGTAGATCTTAGATCTTTCTGGGGATAGGATAAAGTGAATCTCGGGTTATCCTTCAGTGCTTCGCAGTGCTTCGCAGTGTTCTAGTGTTTCCGTCTTCCTCAATCCCCTACCGTTGGATCTGGTGGGTGGCGACGCTATCTTGATAAGGCGCGTCTCTAAACTGTCCACGTGTGATATCATATCTTGATGTTTTCAGCCGCATGTGATGTAGTTCTAAAAGTGGTAGTAAAGTTCGTTCAACTCGGACTCGATAAGATTGGGTTCTAGACTTGAAATATAGAAAACACTAAAAATAAAGAAAATATATATACAAAAGGTTTGTCACAATATCGAGAGAGACTGTTACTCAGGATTCCACCAAATTCCATTCATGTGACTCAAATAATAATTCCAATCAATTATAGTTCAAATATGGACTCTTGTTCTTTGCCAAAAATAGATTTTTGAAAAGAAATGATTGTAAATCACAAGCATGATGTATCAAAAATACATAGACCAAGCATACACCATCAAACGAAATCACACCCATTCAATAAAAATCATAAATCGATTAAAAATCAATGCAAATAGTCATAAAAGAATTATTAGAATTACCACATGCGTGAAATAGGGATTCATCCGTCATCCCAGTGTTAGGGTTTAGCTTCTCATATCAAAAATAGGCTCAAAAGAATAAATCATGGCACAAAAGTTGTTTTTATTGAAGAGATGATATGATTCAGTGAATATGCAACGACGTAATGGCAATACAGAGTTCACTGTTACAGGAAGTGTGGCTAACTGAAGATAAATGTGGCTGTTCAGCTGTTACAGAGAGAATACTGAAGCAGTGTTGCGAATTTGAGACGCTGTTCTTATTTGCAACGTTGTTCTTCAGCACCAGCAGCAGCAGCAGCGACAGGCTTCCTGTAATCTCTGATTCTCGCCTCCTGAGCTCTCCTATCGACCCCAAACTCTCGAAACCTCTTCTAGGTACCCTAGGAAACCTATTTATACACCACAGGGCGATTAAATCTCTCCCAAATCGCTTCGAAATCTCTTCTTTCCTTCCTTGGCAGTCACGGCAATAATTCCTTCCCTAATTCGTTTCACGCCTTTCTGAGCTTTCCCACTTATCTCAAACTATTTCTTAGATAGATACAAATCTTTGGGAAGTTTTGTAGCACTTTAATCTCCCTAGAATTCCAAAAATATCTCCAAACAGGGACCCGTGTGTAACTTAACCTTGATTTCCTTTTTCCGGCTATTCTAGCCAAATTCAGCCCAAGAAATCACCCATATTAGCATTGTATATCCATATCACGTCCATCCCATGAAAATAGGCCATTGAATCTCATTAAAACACGTCCAATAATCCAACCCTAAATCTGCCAGGCGTGAAAGCTAGTTTTCCCGCCAATTTTCTTCTTTTGAATTTGGGAAGGAAAGTGACCTCCCCTTTATCCAGTCCCGGTATCCCTTTAGCACATGCCCGAAATGGGTTACCCCTTATCCAAAGTGAGGGTCCGTATAGTAATTTTCTCCCACGAGCGCAAAAACCATTTTTTTAGCCAATTTCGCCGCAAAAGCTTATTTCTCCAAAAATACCTACAGGGACATAAAAATCCATAATAAATATAAAATCGAGCACTAATAATATATACAATTGAGATTATATAAGACACATAAATGCGTCTATCAAATACCCCCAAACTTATTATTTGCTAGTCCTCGAGCAAATCAAATAGAAAATAAAATCCTAACTCACTGTCGCAGGCATCGTCGATTGCATTTAGCGTATGCAATAAGCCTTTAAACCCCTGGGTGTCCCTAGTGGCCGAGTTATAGTCTCGGGAGGGCTTACTAGAGATATACCCACAAAACCTTTACACTCCAGACCCTAGCTATCTACAACGAACCTTGGAAGGCACTAAAGAATCTCCTTGGTTGGCATACTTATTGACTACAGGAAGTAGGGCTGAACATGGTGTCGGTTGACCGTTGGAAACCGACCGAACCAGACCAATAAGAAAGAAACCGAACCATTTAGATTTGGATTGGTTTGGTAAAAAAAGTTGAAAAACCGACATTACTGGTTTGGTTTTGGTTTGACCAGAAAACCGAACCAAAAATCATTGGGGAACCGATTAATTTTTAAACTTAGTTTCTACCGTCGATTTAAAAATATTAGATTCTACCCATTGATTTAGAGGATAAATAGAAACCCTAAATCTAATATTTCATTATGATACTCTCCCTCTTTCTCTTTCTCTCAGCCGCCTCCCTTCTCCACCCCCAACTACAGCTGCTGTTACTCGATTTTTTTCTTCCCGTCTTCCTTCTTTTTTATTTGTCAATAACTAAATTAGGATATATTATATATCTTCTTTTGATCTCTAGAATTAGAGTAAGCTTTAACTATTTTTGATTTTTCTTTTTTTGTCTGTATATTTGTGTAAACCAATAATATCGACAACTACGATTTTTTTATCTGTAAATTTGTGTATTTTTTTTTTGGTTTGACATAATTATTGGTTAACCAAAAACCACTGGGACAAACCGAAACCAACTGGAACCATTTGGAAACCGAACCAATGGTTAATGGATTGGTTTGGTTTAGATTTTTAGAAACCAATAATATTGGTTTCGGTTTTGGTTTGGCTAGAAACCGAACCAAAACCGACCATGAACAGCCCTAACAGGAAGAAGTACCCTGATGCTAAATTCCAATTGTTGTACACGAGTTTGCACTCAAGCATACTAAAATTCATATAAAGTGACAGAGCTCTACTCAGATAGTTGCACTATGGACATCATATTCGGAGTCAAACTAATCACATGGAAAGATTAAGATATGGATATAGAAAAACATATATGGTTTTGATGTTTACTAAGTGAACGTCGTTTCCCATATCTGTCTGAAGGCCTCCGCCAAAATGAACCTATCCTAATGGATTGAGATATTAATATGACTAATATCAACACACTGGCATATACAAGGGAACCAGTGGTCGATAACCTAACTCTAGGTCAACACAACTGGCATATACAAGGGTACCAGTGGTCGACTTTATTGAATTTATTCCTTTTGGTCAAATGGTCTGGTCTCAATATTTTCTCACTTTTTTTTTCTTTTTTTTCAACTTTTTGGTAACTACCATTTTTTTTTCATCTTTTTTTTTTTTTTTTTTTTTTTTTTTTTTTGTATCTTAATCACTCTAATTCACCCTAGCATTGGTAACAACTTGAATCGTGAGACCCACCTAATCACTTAGAGAAACATAGTTTAAAAACAAAATA
The DNA here is from genome assembly GCF_003573695.1 of Papaver somniferum. NCBI lineage: Eukaryota > Viridiplantae > Streptophyta > Magnoliopsida > Ranunculales > Papaveraceae > Papaver > Papaver somniferum. The sequence continues at coordinate 120,718,908 of NC_039365.1, read as the reverse complement.
AAATAAAAATAGAAGTGAAAAGGACTCAACGAGATATGGTGAAACTATCATGTTATTTCTAACACCTGAGCTCTGTGCTTTTATGAATAGACTCTTCTAGATGTTTCCATCTAATCAGATTGGTTCCTCAACTCCTACGATCAAAATGCTTCCATCCACTTAGATTAGTTAGTGCAATCCTCAATAGGCATAAATTTCTAGGTTCTGGAGTTTATTTATTCATACTGCAATTAAAAAGTTTCTCCCATACCCCCAAACTTAAATCTAACATTGTCCTCAATGTTCTAAAGATGAAATTAAAAGCATGAACAAGGAGAAACTGTTACCATTTGAAGCAAAAGAGATAAGAAAAGATATTACCGTGTCGCATGAATGTTGGGTTACCTCCCAAGAAGTGCTAAGTTTAATGTCTTCAGCCAGACTTAGAAAAGGATTAGTCAACCCGAACCGTATAATAGTAGTCGAAATAACTGTGGGTCTTTAAAACCAAAAAGAGCTGACAAAAGGAAACTGTAGTGAACCAAGAAAATGGACAAGACTAGCATGCCCTTACCTAGTTTCCTGATAACTATCGCTAATTGCGGTTCAGGTTCAGGTTCTATGAAAGGGTCTAAATAGAATATTTTCCTCGGATGCATTTCCTCATAGGTTGGATCCAAATTATTAGGTCTTAGAGTCTGGAAAAACTCAAATAAGAACTTAGAATCACAAAATAATAACCTAAATAACTGAGGATCCTCTAAGTCAATCAGGTTTGACTTACATAATTGACCACAATGAGAGTAGTGGTCATTCTTAGGAAAATGTGTCGATTCTATTAACCTAAAGTACTTAGGCTTAGTCTCAGAACTTAATATTCGACTCATTTTAAATACAAACGTTCCCACATTTGGAAGAAAACTATTTGGTGGGAAAACAAAATCGATCTGGGTATCATATCCTGGGTAAACCACATCAACCATAGGATGGGTTTCTAACGACTGAAATTCCTTATGGACATTATGAGGTTCGGGGGAGCGAGTATGAAGATAATCTTGTACGATGGTTGAGGCATTGATGTCAAGTCCCAAGTGAGGGACCTTTCTAAGAGTTAAAGCATATGGAGAATGATAATCACCCCCAAACTTTGAGTTTTCAGTGTCTCTAGTTAGACTAGTCACAATCTCCCTAGTTTCTAGGTCATCAGATTCCTGAAAATGGGCAATTGATTCTTCTAAGTCAGGTTCATCCTCATTAATCTCTACGAGTTCATCTAAGACTATTGTTTCTAAATCGTACGACTCTAAAACAGTATTCTCAGGATAAAACCATTCCTCGAAACCATCATCGATTACAATTTCTAAATCGTTCGACTCGAAAACAGTAGTCTCAAGATAAACCGGTTCCTCTAAACCTTTATCGGATTCGTAAACAGGACATACTACATCGTCTAAAACGGGGGTATCTCTAGTCAAATCCTCGTCCTTTTGAATATGTGAATAATTGTTAAAAGTATTAGGATCTGAACCAGAAATAATATAATCATTATAAGGCTCAATTGGGGTAACAAATTCCTGATCACTATTCCCACATATTTCAGATTCTTCATCAGCACTATTCTCATCATCATCATTGTAACATGAAAATGGTTGAACCTCATCTAAAAAAGTAGTGTTACCAATTCTAACCAAGGCATCTTGATTATGCAAATAACTATCCTCATTTTCAAGGGTACTATTGGAAACACTATATTGGAAATTAAGACTATCTTGAGCAGTTCTGTTCTGGGCCTCTAATAAAAGCTTTTGAATCGACTCACATGACTTCCTTATGGTATCGTGTATAGAAGGTTCACTCATGGGTGCATTTTGTTTATTCATTTCTAACACAAACCTATTTGTATTCTCAGTTAATTGTTTGAGAGACTCTTCTAGAGGAAGAACAGGTTCAGAAGGATCATAATAGGGACTAGTTTTCAACATTTTCATTATATTGTCCAAAGACGAGGAACTAGTACTATAATAATCCTTATTTTCTTGCTCGTATGACCGGTGTGTGTGTGTATAGTAATTGGGCTCACTATGGTATGAACCATAACCTTGAAAAGGTTGGCGTTCCCAAACACTATTCTCACTATGGTCATAATACTGATGATGTCCATATTCAAATTCGGGTCTATATTCATTGTAGTGGCTTCTATCATACCAGTTCTACATTCTTAATTGCAAGGAAATTCTACACAATCACAAACAAGGCCGACTCGACTTCACCAGAGCAAACCTAAAGATTTCTGGCAAACAAAAAGCATGATGGCTCCACTTAGATTGTTTCTAGACTAGCTTCTATCTATCAAAGGGGAATTCGTTACAATCTGAGCAAACCCCTCTGGAATCAATCTGAGTCAAAGTAAGTTGAATCAAGGCGAGGGAAGCTCAGTGGATCTTTGATACCCAAGGCCTCACCGGTTACAAGGCGGCGCAGTCACGCATTCAACTCACAGAAACCGTCAAGAACTTCGAAGTATGCTCAAAAGAGTAACCAATATTCTTCGAACGACTTTCCTATTAAGCTCGTTATCCTATAGGTCTCGTTCTAGTCAAAATTTTAGGCTTAGGTTCGCGTTTTGTTTCGTGTTCCTAAGACGGGCAAGAAGAGAAAGGTGATGAAATCCGAACCCTTCTCTTGTATGGCCAGTCCTTGCCCTTTACTAGGAATTAAAAGCAACCGTATTCAAGTCCTCAACATATATTCACCTTAAGGAATACAGTAAACCCGCTGACAGGGGATTCGCGGGTGTTTCGAAAAACTTACCTCCCGTACCAGACGGGCGAAGAACCGTTGAAGTCGACTCGGGCCACAACTCCTATGTTATGTACGAACCCGAGGGGCCGAGGTGATATCGTAATCACCGTCCTTCCCTGCACACAGTTTGTATTTAAACCAACCCTTCCTCAGGGTTTAAAAATAATAATGTCCAAGAATGTCCAAAAAGTCCAAAAATAAAAATGTCCCAAAAAGGAAAAGAAAAATTACAAAAATAATACCATATTTACAGTTTCTAAAAATAAAACAAAATAACTATATACAAAATCTTCTTCTTCACTCCTTTCAGATTCCTCTTTTCTTTCCTTCTTTGGTGATGCTTTCCTTTTATAGCACTTTTTCTTTCCTTGTAGCTTCGCTCGAAATCTGAAAAGAATCAAAAAATACCAAAGGCGTAAAAGAGAACAAAAATTCTAAAAGAAATAAAATAAATCTAAAACCTAAAACCTAATACAAATCCGCGTCGGCGGCGCCAAAAATTGATGTAGTTTTAAGAGTGGTAGTAAAGTTCGTTCAACTCAGACTCGATAAGATTGGGTTCTAGACTTAAAATATAGAAAACACTAAAAATAAAGAAAATATATATACAAAAGGTTTGTCACAATATCGAGAGAGACTGAGACTCAGGATTCCACCAAATTCCATTCATGTGACTCAAATAATAATATCAATAAATTATAGTTCAAATATGGACTCTTGTTCTTTGCCAAAAATAGATTTTTGAAAAGAAATGACTGTAAATCACAAGCATGATGTATCAAAAATACATAGACCAAGCATACACCATCAAACGAAATCACACCCATTCAATAAAAATCATAAATCGATTAAAAATCAATGCAAATAGTCATAAAAGAATTATTAGAATTACCACATGCGTGAAATAGGGCTTCCTCCGTCATCCCAGTGTTAGGGTTTAGCTTCTCATATCAAAAATAGGCTCAAAAGAATAAATCATGGCTCAAAAGTTGTTTTTATTGAAGAGATGATATGAGTCAGTGAATATGAAACGACGTAATGGCGTTACAGAGTTCACTGTTACAGGAAGTGTGGTTAACTGAAGATAAATGTGGCTGTTCAGCTGTTACAGAGAGAATACTGAAGCAGTGTTGCGAATTTGAGACGTTGTTCTTATTTGCAACGTTGTTCTGCAGCACCAGCAGCAGCAGCGACAGGCTTCCTGTAATCTCTGATTCTCGCCTCCTGAGCTCTCCTCTCGATCCCAAACTCTCGACACCTCTTCTAGGGACCCTAGGAAACCTATTTATACACCACAGGGCGATTAAATCTCTCCCAAATCGCTTCGAAATCTCTTCTTTCCTTCCTTGGCAGTCACGACAATAATTCCTTCCCTAATTCGTTTCACGCGTTTCTGAGCTTTCCCACTTATCTCAAACTATTCCTTAGATAGATACCAATCTTTGGGAAGTTTTGTAGCACTTTAATCTCCCTAGAATTCCAAAAATAGCTCCAAACAGGGACCCGTGTGTAACTTAACCTTGATTTCCTTTTTCCGGCTATTCTAGACAAATTCAGCCCATGAAATCACCCATATTAGCATTGTATATCCATATCACGTCCATACCATGAAAATAGGCCATTGAATCTCATTAAAACACGTCCAATAAGCCAACCCTAAATCTGCCAGGCGTGAAAGCTAGTTTTCCCGCCAATTTTCTTCTTTTGAATTGGGGAAGGAAAGTGACCTCCCCTTTATCCAGTCCCGGTCTCCCTTTAGCACATGCCCGAAATGGGTTATCCCTTATCCAAAGTGAGGTTCCGTATAGTAATTTTCTCCCACGAGCGCAAAAACCACTTTTTTAGCCAATTTCGCCGCAAAAGCTTATTTCTCCAAAAATACCTACAGGGACATAAAAAGTCATAATATATATAAAATCGAGCACTAATAATATATACAATTGAGATTATATAAGACACATAAATGCGTCTATCACATGTCCTCCACGTGTGTCTTTGTGGACACGTGGCGGAAGATGAAATGTGTACCTACACCTACATTATCATACTCTATACATTATAAGTCTAGACTCCATGTCTGAATCCTTTTAGACAAAAGAACATCAAAATTTATTTTTATAAATGGTCGAGATACTAGTTTTTGTTGAGAGATACCACTAATTAGAAATACTTCAGATTGTCCAAAAACAATTATGTTTGTATATTTTCCATTCAGCAATTAACTGATTTGCAGCCCTAAATTGAGTTTCCATATGTAGCTGATAATTATCAAAGACCATTGCATATCTTACGTTCCATATGTGCCACAAAGTAAAGCCTACAAAGTGGTTATATCCATGAGTTTTTATTCATTGTCACTAAACCATAAAGAGATCCAGTCAACCAAAGGTGTCTTGCCGATGTTAGGTGCTAGCAAATGGGTCTAGTGTGAATCATATATATTCTCTTAGATATTTGGAAATCAAAGAAGATGTGCTGAGTAGATTCAACCTCAATATTCTTTATTTGAGTAGGAGTTATTTTATGAACTGTCCTCTTGAATCCTTTTCTGGAGGGAGGTTGTTATTGTTCCCCTTTTAGCATTTTCATGACCACGCTCATCGTGTTATTATAACATTTAGGACCACATTAATGGCCATTCCCAAGCCCAAAAAATGAACTGCGTTCACTTCATAAGAGGTATTATACGAATGGGATGAAATCGGTGGAGATTGGTGTTTCTCATGTAATTTACTGTTTTGCTCATCCAAAAAAAAAACAAGATCACCTCTGACTTTAACACACACACCCAGTCTCTCATTTTTTTACTACCTAATCTAATTTGGTGAATCATTTATTAGGAAAGATACATGTCAACGCGTCATTTGTTGCCGATGCCCAATCAAAAATTTATACCAAATACAGGGTTAAGCCTGGTTTAGAACAACTCCATGTTGGTAAATTGGCACCCCAGCGCAGCGGAACACATGATCAAATAGGACAATTGGTGATTTGAACCAAATATGAAGAAATAATAAGAGAGACAGAAGATAAATAAGCACACACACAATATATATATATATATATATATGAGGGAGGATCCATGGACACTCTTAGATGGACAAGGTCACACATGATTTGCGCCATTTTCTTCACAAAACCCAAATGACAATGAACTTAAGTGTAATATTTTGATAATATGTTCCTCATATAAGACTCTACATTCCTAAAAAAAAATGAACACAATTCAAGATAGCAAACCTCACCATCTACCGATCTTAATTTCAACCGTTAACTTTAAACGACTGATATTCAAAGGAGTAGATGATCATTTTATACATCTCGAATTGTGTTCATTTTTTATAGGAATGTAGAGTCTTATAAGAGGAACATATCATCAAAATACTACACTTAAATTCGTTGTTGTTTGGGTTTTGCGGAGAAAATGACGCAAATCTTGTCTGACCTTGTCCATCTAAGAGTGTCCATGGATCCTACCTCTCCCTCTCTCTCTTTATATATATATATATATATATATATATGTATAGTTCACCTTTACAGTCTACATCCACGGCCAACACTACCAGAAAGACTTCCATTAAATCAAAAATCATTACATGCTCTTCCCGCAACCCAAGACAAGACCCGAAGAGTTAACAAGGCATACTCGAGTACACCATTAAAGAAACTATGATAAACTCTCTAATCATTCTTCAAACTAGCCTCATGTATTCTCTTCTATATCTTCTTCACAACTGCTAGTAATAGAGGAGAAACATGGACCACGAGAAACTTGGTTAAGGGCAAAGCCTTAAACCCTAAACACACTAGAACACCAAAATTCTCTCTCTACAAGTTTTTCTCTCGCACTGATATTGACATTCACTGTAGGACTCGATCCTCCCTATAAAGAGACCAAAATCCTAAGCACAAGGATTTACCACTTTTTTAGGTTGGATATCTACAAACCTATAACTCTAGTCATATATATAGAGAACACAAACTTGGCCACCAAGTATTAATCTCCTATTAGGAAACTAAACTATTTCCTAAACTCTATTAAACCTAGATTTGAAAATCCACCTCAATGTGGAAACGGTCCTAAGATTAACCGTACACTGGGGTTGTGTATCCTTTGCCCGGTCAGTGACACATTTCCTAATTTTATATTATTTTTCATGATTTTATGAAAATACCATGAAATCAAGGAGTTTGTTGAAACTGAGGAGTTTTCCTTGAAGTGAAAGAGTTTCCATGAGATGAGGGAAACAATAAAATTAATAATGGTAAAATAAGGGGCCTGTGGGACCGGCCATGGCTAGGGCATGGTCGGTTGGCTAGTAGCCCGGTCCCTGAGTCTTCCCTAATTTAATATTGTTTTCATGATTTGAGGGAAATATCATGAAGTTAAGGGATTTACATGAGACGATGGAAATAATAAAATAAGGAATTACAAGGTGTGGGACCGGTCACGGCTAGGGCATGGCCGACCGGCTAGTGACCACGGTCTCGTGACACCTTTCCTAATTTTATGTATTTTTGTATAATTTCCTTAATGTGAAGAAAATACCATGAAACAGAGGAGTTTCATAGGATTAGGGAATTTCCATGAGACGATGGAAATAATTAATAAAAAATAAGGAATTACAAGGTGTGGACCGGTCACGGCCAGGGCATGGCCAGCCGTGGATAGCCGCCAAGCCCTAACTTTGGATGGATTACTACCAGACTATCCCCTTCGATAACAAATTCCATGAACTTGATGTATAGGAAATATCATGAAACCGAGGAGTTTCATAAGATTAAGGAATTTCCATGAGACGAATGGAACTAACAATTAATAAAATAAGGAATTACAAGGCGTGGGACCGGTCATGGCTAAGGCATGGCCGGCCGACCGGCTAGTGACCACGGTCCGTGACACCTTTCCTAATTTATGTAATTTTTGTATAATTTCCTTGATGTGAAGAAAATACCACGAATTTAAGGGATTTGCTCAAAGGAAAGGATTTTCATGGGATCAAGAAAAATAATAAAATATGATAAAATAAAGAAAAGGGCGTGGGACCAAAAGTGGTTGATTGCGACGTTCGCATATAACTTTAATAATTGAACCGTAGCCATCAATTGTCGCAAATCAGCTCAGCCACTCAACTTGGCTAGCCAATTTAACCGGTTTGTATCTAACCTAAACCGACCGATGGGATGTTAGAATGGCTACCAGCCGCCACTCTCCTATAGGGATTGATCGTACAACCTCAGGGATCCACGCGTAGCTCCTATCAACTCCATGAAAAAGGCCGGTCATGTTCCTTTTAAGACATTAAGCTCCGCGACTAACTTAGACGAGCTCTAAAACAACGATGCTTCATAATCATTGGTTATTCTGAGTTGCTTGTTTAAAAGCGATGCTTTATATTAGTTTCTGAACTCTTTAGCAACAAATATATGCCAACAACATGAGATACGCTAGTAGCCTAATGCTTCCAGAACTAGGCAAAGGAAACTGCTAGTTCCTGTATACTTCAACAACATGTTAATGGCAACTCTAGTTTCCGTTAGTTTCCAAAAAATTTAGCACTACAAAAATGTTCACTTTCACCCTGGGGCGAATGATACATGTGCGAATAATAACTAGGGTCTGTATATTCAAGCTCAGGACCCTGAGAAGGTCCGTAATAATCCCTAAAATTATTAACATCATGGTTTGTGGGAGGCTCATAATGCGAAGCATGCTCGTAAGCAAGTTCTCTGATTGATTTCTGCGATGATTTTTCATCCCTAGTTGCAGACCAAAATCCTGACATGAAGACAAGGTTTAATAGAGATTGAGGACAGCTAGCGGGTATTTCACTCAACTACTACAGGATCTGGCGTCGTGGCCAAAGTTAGGGATTAACCTTATAAGAAAAACCTAGGGGCAGATTTTATTAATAATCCTACCCGTTTGAGAACTTCTTCCGGGAATTTAAGTCCGCGAACCCAGTCCGTGAACTTGAGTAGGTTATATCTAAAAACGATTGTTTGTGAACTTATACTTATATAAACTAAGGAATGCAAATTGCAGACCGTGGCTATAAAGTTCATGAACCGATTCGAGTGAATCAAATCGTTTTTGCTTCAATTATGTCTTGTGTAGTTACATAAGATTTCCTTTCAATTGAACAACTCTCTCACTAGTTCATTTGAGTCATTTGAACTAGTTATGGTGAAGAAGAATATGGTTGATATGAAAGTGATCATATGGCTAACCTTTTGGCTAACTATTGTTGAACCAACAAATGTACAAGTTTGGGTACGGTTACACAAACCTAGAAACGTGCATTTCATTTGTGTGTAACAAGCTAAGTTTTCGATCTAACGGTTGAAAGATATTAGCTTGAATCTAATCATATTTTCATCTAACGGTGAATATGAATGCTTTGTTACCAAGCTAACATTGATTGCAAACCCTGATTTGAAAGACTATATAAGGGAAAACTCTAGCAACTGGGAAACCTAATCCCCACACCTTACGTGTGATACTAATTGTGTTATCTAGAGTCGTTTCTCCTTTAACCTTTGGTTTCTTCTTAAAAACCAAGTTAACGACTTAAAGACTTCATTGGGATTGTGAAGCCAGACCGATACTACTTTCTCGTAGTTGTGTGATCTGATCTTGTTGTTTCTATCGTACGAGTACAATCGCAAAGATTGGCTCATTCGATAACTTTGGTCGGGCTCGCAGATTGAATTGAGAGATAGAGATATTAACTCTTTGATATATTTTTCTTAAGATTGAGTCTAACTCTCTAGTTGATTCTCTTGAAAGTATATTGGAGTTAGTCCATACAGATTGCTAAGCAAAATATTGGGTGTGGTTGTTATACCCCCACTTTTTCAATTGGTAGCAGAGCAGGAAAACACGTTCAAGACCTGATAAGTCTGTGTTTATAGCGATCTGACTCTATGGACGACAGTACTATCTCTGATAAACGCATCACCAGGAACAAAAGTTCTGTTTCTATAAAGTCTATTAAAGAGAGAGCTTTATCAATCTCAAATATAGGAGAACCTAGTGTTCTAATGAAACATACTAACACTGACATGTGTTATCCCGATTACCTTTCAAATGAGTCTGACTCTGTTGTTGAAAGGGAAACATCTGATGAGACTAAACTGATTCTAAATCTTGTTAGAATGTATGTCGAATGTCAGTACCGCGTAGTGTGAACTTACACATGCATTGTTCGGTATATGATTACTCGTTATACCTTTCTCGATATTATATGTTTAACAGGTCAAGAACAATCTGCTTTGTCCAACATCAAATAAAGTGGAATGTATGACCTAGAACCCGATACCGAGCAGTGTGAACTTGAAAATGCCTAGTTTGGTGTATGATTACTCATAATATCTATCAGGGGACTATATATTTAGCAGTGTACCAAAAGATCTGCTTTGTGTCATGAGAAACTAAAACAAGATCGGATAACCATACATGATGATTTTTGCGAAGGTACATATTTGAGTTACTAATATCGAGGTTGATACATATTATCGACAATTACCAAGGGATCCAATCTTTTTATGTGGTTTTCCTAACTCTCCAATGGGATGGATGGGCTAACAACCAGATTTGCCCGCTTTACGACTGCAATTGGATGGATAAACCCTCAAATGCGAGAGTTCGTCTATCACGTCACTGAACGAGACTCAACCTAAAACCGTCCCAATTTAAGACGAAACCGGACTCAATCTGAGACTATACAAATAACATAAAACCAAAAAATAACAGAAAAATTAAGTAAGTAGGTTTTATACATTTTTATAACTTTTTTTAATAGACGAATAATGCTTGATATTATAAAAATTCTTTTTAATATAAAATCGAGTCCCGCTAATTAGAAAATATTTGTTTAAAAAAATTAAATGTCAGCTCACCATCGTGAGAAGTCACATTTGCCTAAGACCACTAACAGGGAGTACTAATTTGGTACCCCTATTAGCAATCTTGATATTTGCCTGTCCAAACCGACAAATGACTAAAATTTGAGCATCCCATGGGTTCGAGTTGCTCTTAGAAATTTTTTGAAGCTTGTCATACTCATTTCTTATTTTGGCCACTGTGCTGTGCAGGAAAACATTGGGAGCATTCAAACTTGAATAAGCCTTTTCCTAAATTGATTATCCTTATATAATCTTAAAGAGAAACAATTCGGAAAATTGAGAAATATTCTAGTTCTTTTACAACAAACGCAGTTGAATTCAATTTCATCACTTTACTAAAACTCTTTTCCAACAATCGTAGGAATGCCAAATTAAACCTCAGCAGCTATTTAGGTTCTAGTGCTTATTTTGTTTCCAGAAAGAAACCCCTCATTTTAGGAAAGCGCGAATGGCCGAATCAATCAAACCAGGTAAGAATCTGAATCAATGTCCCTACAGTATCTCATTTGTCTCTCTCTAATAAATATAATTTCATCAAATTCTTGAAATTATTTACTAGATTAAGTCATAATTTCGTTCACTTTCAAACTTTAAGTGCAATTATGGGGTTTTGCAGGTTCTGTGAAATCTGTAGCTGTAGTGGGTGGTGGTGTTAGGTAATTACTACTTCGTGTTGTCTTAAGTTAGGGTTTGGGCTTGAATTTTTCGTTTTGTAGAAGATTTTCATAAGATCATTTTTTAACTTTTCTCATTTTGTTAATGATTTTGTAGTGGGTTAGCTGCAGCATATAAACTCAAGTCACAAGGTATCAATGTCACTGTGTTTGAAGCTGAAGAAAAAGCTGGAGGAAAACTGAGAAGTGTTTCCCGAGATGGTCTCATATGGGATGAAGGTGCAAATAAAATGGTGAGAGTTTGATAAATATTGGAAGGTGACTTCAATATTATAATGTTAATAGTGTTATTTGGTAGTACAAAACTAGCCGATGAAATAGAATTCTGATGCATGGTGTTCTAATTTGCAAATGTGGATGCTTTCACAAGAAGTTCTATCAGCAATAAATTTAAAATTGAGAAACATCTTAGTTCCTGAGAATTATCATTGTTGTTGTTTTGTGTTCTCTTGCAGACCGAAAGTAGCATGGAGGTCAAAGGATTGCTCGATAATTTTGGTCTCAGGGAGACACTGCAATTTGTATGGAATGACACTTACTGGATTGTAAATTTATATATGTTAGTCAAATTAGAATTACGGATATTACATATTAACACATATCTCAAATGATGGCCCATGTGCCTCCCTTTGTTGGCATGCACTGTTCTTTGGTGCTCCATTGGGTTACATTTTCCATTTGACTCCTTGAAATATCGATAACTTCAATCTCGTTCTTTGGTGCTCCATTGGGTTATATTTTCCATTTGACTCCTTGAAATATCGATAACTTCAATCTCAATGCCATGAAGATGGAAACTTGTTGTGTGACATCTTATTCCACAGATCTTACATCATATTTTTATAAATACAGTTAGGAGACACCATAAAAAAAATGTATAGTTAGATTAGTTTGTGCTGAAGTTAGCAAGAACAGTCTACGCTTACTCAAAATTCAAATCTGATGATGTTATCAATTTATAGTTTGATATTTTCTCACATGCCTACTTTGTTAGTTTACTGTTTCGAATATACTCATTAATGTATGCCTTCTAGGTTGTGCGAAGAAGTTGAAAATCATCTTTTATTTTTTCAGCCCATATCTCAGAACAAGAGATACGTTGTAAAAGATGGGGCGCCCACACTGGTATGTTCGTTTGCTGAGCTTGTTTTATTTCATACGGTCACTATCTTGCCTCTTCAGATGAGACTTTATATTTTGTAGCTCCTTCACTTTGATGTGAGATCTTATTAGTTCGTATGTTTGATACCTTCATCTGCTTGATTTTCCAAGGTAGATTCCATCAAATCCTATCGCACTGATAGCAAGCAGTTTACTTTCTACAAAATCAAAGGTAATGTTCCTACTTCTTGCTGTTAGTTTGTTGGTTTGGGCATTTCATAGATGTTTTATATTTTTTTGGAGTTCCACTGTAACTGGACAATTCAAAAACAATGGTCGAGTGTGCCAAGTGCCGATTCACAAAATATCAGTAGAAACTTGTGTGTAGTGCTCACCTTTTCTTTTGTATGTTAGTTGTGCCTTCTATTATAGAAGTTCAATGCATGGATGGGGCTAGGTCCACACTTGGTGGTTACAAAGTGTATTTGAATCTATAAAATTGTAGAAAGCAGTATAATTGGAAGAGAAGCATGACAAAAATCCTTAAGAAGGGAATCGGTCTCTCTGAAACTTACCCGAGTAATACGCATCTTTATTTTCAGTTTCAGATATTCTTTGAGCCGCTTCTATGGAGATCACCGGCACATAGAAGTAACCAGTCAAAGATGTCAACTGAGTATTCTCAAGAAAGGTAACTCAGCAAAGTGTTTTGTGTATTATTTTTCAAACATCTTAAGGACCTGGTTTGTAAGCTATCAAATTGAAAATTTTGAGTATATCTCTTATGAGTTACGCTATTGAACTCATGAGTTATCTAAATGGTTTTCCATCTGCTGGATATGATAGTTGTTTGTTTCTTTTAATGTAGCGTCAGAGAATTCTTCCAGCGCCATTTTGGTGAAGAGGTATTTCATTTACTCATATCCTATAGGATTCGGATTTTCTTATTTAACAGTTTTTCTATGATGGTATTGTTGTTGTATTTCTTTTTTAAGCTTGAGAATCATCTCATTTTTTTTTCTAATTGTTTTGATATCTCTTTTACGTGTATTAATCAATATTTTTCCTTCATTTTAGGTTGTTGAGTATCTTGTTGACCCTTTTGTTGCGGGTACAAGTGCTGGAGATGCTGATTCATTGTCTGTAAGTGTGTCTACTTATTGCTGAAGTAAAGCTTTAGAATAATGTGAATGTAGTTATTCCTGCATCACGTAATTAACTGCTATGATTCTTCCAGATGAGTTTGAAAGAATTTGCTCCATATTAAAATTATCCTAAACTGTAAGAACTTATATATCAAGTCGGCCTTCACTTTTGCGAAGTCGAAGGTGAAGCTTTGAAGGGCACTTGAGCCTCCATTCTCTATATGAAATTTGAGTCTCCTGCAGGAGATGTTAACTACTGGTCCAAATTTGTTAAGAGATAAATCTTGAGCATCTTTTGATTACTGGGATCACTTTGAGTATGCTATGATGTATGCTTTTATGACTCATTCGCATATCATAGATTGTGTGAGTTGTTTGGTTTGTATGTTGATACTTAGTTTAAACAATCTTTGTTCTGTATGCAAACAGATGGTTCATGCATTTCCAGAGCTATGGAATCTAGAAAAGAAGTAAGGTTCAATAAACTAAAACTTCGTCTGATTACTTTTTTCAACAAGACAGTGAATTTGTAGCTTTGGGCTAAATTTTTTCATCAGAGGACATAGCATAAGATATGGAGGGAAATGAGTCGAACAATTATTTTCCTTACCCCGTTCAAGTCTTACACATTACACTGTAGTAAAGTTGGGGAGTTGGACTAAGTTTTGATTGATTGCTACAAGTAGCATGTTATCTGAAAAGTCTTTTCTAGTAAAATTACTTGCATTGAGCTAGAATGGTAGGCTATAAGGGTTTTCTTTTATTTTCTTCCTCTTCCTTGTTTATTGAATCATTGCACCAGCACTATACAATCAGTTGTCCAGTTTAAACGGAAAATAAATACAAATGTTATAAATGAGTAGCAGATAAGTATACACATTAGTAAAATTCTTTCCCTGGTAAAATGATATATTGCTAATTATAGGTTGAACCTGATTAAGGTTTCTTATTTCCCATTAAAATTGTTGGTTCCTTTACTACTAACGAAGGATGCTTCTCAAGTAATGCCTTCCATATTTGTATATCGGTTCTTGCTAGAAATCATTGAAAGAGAAAACCCTTTGTCATCCTAATTGCTGGATATCTAACAAGTTCGTTTATAATTAGGTTTGGTTCAATCATAGTAGGTGCCATACTGTCTAAAATGTCAGGTAAACAAAAGAACGGGGGGAAGGACACTTGTTTAGAAAAAAGGAAGCTACAGAGGGGCTCATTCTCATTTTAGGGAGGGATGCAGGTAAGATTATAATGAGTGAAAAGGGTTTTGATAGTTACTTAAAAAGTCATTCCTCTGCATTCCATTTTTTTATATGTAATGCGATGACTTAGGGTATCCCGGTTAGCAGCACTAATTGAGCAACAATTTCCTATAGATTAGGAAGAAAGAGTTACTATAGTTTGTGACCATTGTCTTTGAGCTAGTTTCTTGCTCCGAAAATGATTCCTTTTTTCATGAATAGCGTAGAGGTAAAGGGTGATGTATTTGGCTCTAACTTCTGAATGTCTGATGTTTCTATATTTTGCAGAGACTCACTGACATGTTATCCAAAGATCTTGGAGATGATTTGAAACTGAAATCAAAGGTGCTATCATTATCGTATAATGGTGATGATATATCTTCATCAAATAACTGGTCCCTTTCTTATGCTACTAACCAAAAGACAGGCGAGCCCTCTGCACACCAATCTTTTGATGCAGTCATTATGACCGTGAGTAAGCCTAGCCATTGATTTGCATTTTCTATTTACCACATGGAGGATGAGTTGGAGTTACCTGTGCATTCTCTGAACTGCCATATGATTAGTACTTCTGCAATTTCTTTCTCAGTTTGAACTTCAAAACTTGTTTCCGTTATAATCTTAACCTCTCAAAAAACTATTTGAGAACTTATTTGACATTCTTTTTCTCTTGATATGTCTGTTATGGCTCCAGGCTCCTCTATGTAATGTGAAGGAAATGAAGATTAAAACATGTGGAGGTCCTTTCATACTTGACTTTATTCCAAAGGTAAGAAATCCCGTCTTTTCGTTGTTAATGATTTTTCAGACCCTAAGAACAATTGACACTAACATGGAGTACAGATACGAAAATATTACCATGCACTAAAACTACGTCGCTCTGTCAGTTAGGTAAACCGTCTGGTCAATCAGTTCTCCCGGACATCCAGGACAGTGTGTGTGCATTTTTTAGAAGTGCACCACACATGTAACTGACTCATGAGCTACTTCCTGCCCGAGATGTAACCATATATTGGATGAATCTGGGTAGATTAAATTTACGCTTTAAGCACAAGAGATGGCACACTAACCTTGATCAAGTTTCTTGTACTCACCTCATGCTAACTAGCTACTGATGGTTTTAAATCCCTCTAATGCAGATCACTTACTTGCCACTCTCAGTAGTAATTACAGCCTATAGGAAGCAGAATGTCAAGAGACCACTTGAGGGATTTGGTGTTCTAGTTCCTACCAAAGAGCAACAAAATGGTTTGAAAACCCTTGGTAAGCATTGCTTTAAACAATTAACTACCTAACTAAAATTTGCATCATTTTAACCTTGTCGCCTCATCTTGGTACTCTCTTTTCTTCCATGATGTTTCCTGATCGAGCCCCCAATGACATGTATCTCTATACTACGTTTGTTGGAGGTAGTAGGAATCCAGAGCTTGCAAAAGCTTCATTGTAAGTGGTGCCCATGCCTAGGCAATAACTCATTAGCACCGATATTCTGTTATTTGTTTTGTTTCTTTAGTTGACGGTTACAATTTTGGGGATGACATATTTAATCATGTCCCCAGGGATGAGCTGAAGCACGTTGTTACTTCAGACCTCGGGAAATTGTTGGGTGCAGAAGGAGAGCCGGCATTTGTGAAGTATGAATCGTCACAAAGCTCGTTATTTCTTCAGTTAGCGTAGCCTTATATTTGAACCTGTGGACATTAGATTGCGGTCATACTGCCTAGGCTCTGTTTAATCACAAAAAAGTCCTTGGTTTCAGTTACGTCTAACTTTCCTATTTCTCGAATGACAGCCACTTCTACTGGAGTAAAGCCTTTCCCTTGTACGGACATGGCTACAACTTAGTTATAGAAGCAATCGAGAAGATGGAAGGAAGTCTTCCAGGGTTCTTCTGTGCAGGTAGTTGCTCAACTAGTAGCATCATAATGAATCTGCTCAAGTTAGTAGTTTACTTTTTTCCCCAGTGTTTTCCAGTATTAATTTAATTTGTCTTCTCGATGTGGGCACAATAGGTTACCATCGAGCCGGAGTATCTGTTGGAAAGGCAATATCTTCTGGTTGTGAAGCAGCTGATCTTGTCATCTCCCATCTCAATAAAAACTTAGTTAGAGAAGAGAAACTGAGGTAGTAAAATACACATGATGCTATGCAGGCTGCAATCAAACTGGAGGGTACCTCAACTACTAGATGCTTAAAAAAGAGAGATTTTGTCCACATTGTCGAAATTTTATCACCTTGAAAATCATATTCAAAATCCTCTTCTTTCGACGAGTAGCACGTATTTATGTTTCAGAACCTCATCAGTTGAGTTTCTACTGTGGGCAATCTTTGGCATGAAACAATGACTTACAATTCGACCAAAGGTGAACTAATAGTAGCCATTCTCTGGCTGTCGGATCAAATTTATCCGCACATCTTGGTGCTGATATGTACTCAAAATTACACAAAAATCAATGTTAAAAATAGCAATGGTAATACCATGTCATGCACCTTCAACTATCCACCACGAGAACCGTCTCATGGTGCTCTCTGTGTGCTGGGTAACGCATCATACTGACGAGGAATCAAATGGGCGAGCTCGCCTGACGAGTTTCCCCAGTTAAGCTGAGCTTTGAGGTTTAGTCCACGAAAAATTACCGGAAGGGCTATCAAGGCCAGAACCGGACTCGAAATAGCTAATGTGGCCAGGTCCTTAGGCTTGGAGAGGGGAAGGACTTACTAGGGCCCACTTTTCTAGATGGACGGTCTACATCGGATCGTCGAAACCCTAAATTTAAATTGACGGCTGCGAACGTCTTGTTTGTTTAATATAATAGAACGTGTAACATTATAAACATGATCATGTTCCAAAACCCTAACTAAACCTTTCGCTAAAGTCCTCATAGATTGTAAAGTCGGCTACAAAAACCTTCATCAAAAACAAGAGAGAGGAGGAGAAGAGAGCGAAAGCAAAAATAAACCCTAGAAATTATTTCTTCTTCAAACGCCTCTGTAATGGCGGTGTATCTACTCCATGAAGCTGCATCTGGTTACTCATTGTTTCAAGCTCATGGGATAGATGAGATTGGGCAAAAAACTGAAGCTGTTAGGAATTCGGTAACTGATCTTAATAGGTTCGGTAAAGTTGTAAAGATTGCTGCTTTCTCACCATTTGGTTCTGCTTTAGATGCTCTTAACCAGTGTAATGCTGTCTCTGAAGGTGATCTTTCTTTCTTACCTGTTTTTGTTTTGTTTTCTATTGGATTTTTAGTACTTAGATGATGTTATTATGAATTTGTGTTAGGTTGGGTATATTTTTGTAGTGGTTGTGAAGGTATTATGTTGGTGTTTTTGTGTAGAATCTTTGTTTTTGTTTGTGTTTTAAGTTTCCTGGTATTGGGTTTTGGGTTCTTCCTGCACCTCCATCATCACTGACTCCAGGACTCACATCAACACCAAAACCTCCACCAAAGCTCCCTCCTGCTCCAAAGTTGAAACCTTTCATCCACCATTCAGGACCAGCTCCAAGTCCTCTGCCCGCAGCAGCACTATACCTGCTCTTGCACCAACCCTACCTCCTACAAGCTCCTATACTTCCAACACCTATCCCACCAACTCAACCTCAGCATCTCAATCCAACACCAGCACCATCTCTACCCCTTGTTTTAAGCAGGAGGTGGCATTGTTGCTGGTGTACGAGGTGATGCTACTAGATGTTGGACCATGTGGAGGTTTTGGTTCTGGTCCTTTTAAGTGGTGGTGGGTGTGGAGGTGCAGGTTTTAAGATATTGCAAGTTTAATCTGAGGAGCCATTTTTGTGAGTTTTGGGATTTTTCGTTGGTTGTAATGTAAAACTCTGTTCATTTATGAAATGCGCTAACTTGAATCGGAAACTTGAGCCATGTCTTGTCGGATCAATCTTCGGCTTAGAAATTATTTTATGTATATAATTGTATTTCTTATAACAATGGCTTGGAGATTTAAGTTCATTGCTTCTTTATTGGGTTTTTTATTGGGTTTTTTTTGCAGGGCTTATGACTGATGAGTTAAGAAACTTCTTGGAGTTAAATTTACCCAAAGTCAAAGAAGGAAAGAAACCTAAGTTTAGTCTTGGAGTTGCTGAGCCAAAGATTGGGTCACATATCTTCGAAGAAACTAAGATTCCCTGCCAAAGCAATGAATTTATTCTTGAACTTCTCCGTGGTGTCCGCTTTCATTTTGATAGGTTCATTAGTGACCTTAAGGTTTGTAACTTTGGTCTCTCACTCTCAAGGTTTCTTTGCTTTTTTCTTAATGTGGTTAGCACGGTTATGAATTTTTTTATCATTTGCTTTGTAGCTCACCGATTTGGACAAAGCTCAGCTTGGGTTGGCTCACAGTTACAGCAGAGCTAAGGTGAAGTTCAATGTCAACAGAGTGGATAACATGGTTATTCAAGCTATCTTCCTCCTTGATACTCTTGATAAAGATGTCAACACCTTCTCCATGAGAATCAGGTGTGTTATTGAAGCTTGCTCCTGCATGTAACAGTGTGTTGCTATTTCTGAATTTCGTATCATGTTCACTGTTAAACTAGTGCCATTGTGTAGCTAAAATGTTCCAGTTTTGTCACTTTTTTAGTGGGGTATAAGCTCTTACTTTTACTGTAGAAAAATCATATCTTGGTTCATAAACTGATTGGCCCGAATGTTTTTTGTCTGCTACTTTCTTCAGAGAGTGGTACTCGTGGCACTTCCCTGAACTAGTTAAGATTGTTAATGATAACTATCTTTATGCCAAAGTAGCAAAATATATTGAGAACAAGTCTGAGCTTTCTGAGGACAAGATCCCAGGATTAATTGAGATACTTGGAGACGAAGACAAGGCAAAGGAGATTGTGGAAGCAGCGAAAGCATCCATGGGTACGTGTGAAATTATGTTACTTTGTAGACCAATGTTTTTCTCTCTATTTTCATAGTCATCTTGACATCTGCTGTTTTTTATTTGCAGGGCAGGATTTGTCCGTTATTGACTTAATTAATGTCAAGCAATTTGCCCAGAGAGTGATGGACCTCGCACAATACAGGAAGAATCTACACGAGTATCTAGTGAATAAAATGAATGACATTGCACCAAACTTGGCTTCTCTTATTGGTGAAATGGTTGGAGCTCGTTTAATTTCTCATGCTGGGAGTCTTACAAATTTGGCCAAGTGTCCTTCCTCCACTCTTCAGATTTTAGGTGCAGAGAAAGCACTCTTCAGGTATAATTAATTTGGTTGTCTTTCTCAGTTCTGCTGGGGTTCATCATGTTATTGTGTAGATGGTTTTTCATTTGGTCCTCCGACTGGATTCCCTGTACAGGTCTGCTGGTCATTTATTATTTTAAAATCATTCATGTAATTGTTTGTATTATTTTTATTTGTTTAACATTTCTTGGTTTTCTTGTATAAAGAGCGTTAAAAACTCGGGGGAACACTCCAAAATATGGTCTCATCTTCCACTCATCTTTCATTGGACGAGCATCTGCAAAGAACAAAGGTCGTATGGCTCGCTATCTTGCCAACAAGTGTTCTATTGCTTCTCGCATTGACTGCTTTTCGGGTAAGTTCATTGTGTTGCTGAATGCTATTAACTTGTTTTGCCATTGTAATTTGTCTGACTCATCATTACCACTAATAACAGAGACAAACACCACTGCATTCGGGGACAAGCTCCGTGAGCAAGTCGAAGAGAGACTGGATTTCTATGACAAGGGTATTGCACCTCGCAAGAATGTTGACATGATGAAGGCTGCCATTGAAAGTAATAAAGGTGAGAATGAAAGAATGCTGATTTTTGGCCTAAAATTGTTCTTTGAGTTTGCTTGCTTATTTTGCATCTGATGTTTTGTTGCACTCTCCTATATGCTCTCCATTCAGCTTCATGATAATTATCGTTCATCCTTACAGTGCTCTTCGTTCAGCTTGATAATAGTCACTGGTCATCCTTACCATCTCTCCACATTCAGCTTTATAACGATTATCTTGTTCGATCAGCTATTCTTTATTTTATTTTATTTTATTTTTCTTTATAATTGGTAATTGGATTTTGCTCAAAGATATAGTCCGTCATCTGTTATCTAGAATGTATGTAGAAGTGGAAACACTTGTTCTTATGTAGTGAGTTTCTCACTCTGCATTAACTGATATGGATGTAGAAGATGTAGCTTCCGCAAAGAAGAGCAGCAAGACAAAGAAGTCAAAAGGTGATGTAGAGCCTATGGAAGAGGACAAATCAGCTGCTAAAGCAACTAATGGAGATGCTTCAGAGGAAGACATGGGGACTGAGAAGAAGAAAAAGAAAAAAGAGAAGCGCAAGTCTCAGGAGAATGGTGAGAATGGAATCGAGTCGGAGCAGAACGGAACAGCCAAGAAGAAAAAGAGCAAAAGCAAGGATGTTGAACATGTCGGAACTGTCAGCGAAGTGAAGAAGAAAAAGAAATCTAAAAGCAAAACTGATGCTTAATTTAGTTTTCTGATAAAATGTGTTCTCTGGTAGTATGCTTAGTTATATAGAGGTGTTTTGGCAAGTACTGCCTCTGTATTTGGTTTATGTTTTTGTTCTTTAACTCTTTTGTAGCATTGACAATATTTAATATTTTCTGCAGTTATATACTTCATGTTTAATCTGCTCTTCAGAATTCCTTCTTGAGCCATGTCTGATAACTTATCTGACATGGGCTTTCTGCCTTGGCCATGTGCCGTGGCCATGAACAGTTAAACATTGGCATCGCTGATTTGAACTTCGAATATTGTAATCAACTTGGAATTATTCACCAATTTTCTGCTCCCATTGCTTCACAACAAAGATCTACCACTAACCTTCTGGGGCGAAGCTGTTTTCACAGCTTGTTATCACATTGGTGGTTGTCAAGGCACATGAGAACATAGTGTCTTATTTCTCTTATCTTAGTATTATCTTATAATTTGCATAAATTTAAGGCACATGAGAACATAGTGTCTTATTTCTCTTATCTTAGTATTATCTTATAATTTGCATAAATTTCATTCAAAAGGAAAGATAAATGTCTTATTTTCCAAATTCTGTTAGGATCTCCCGAAGCATCCAAGGGTGACTCGAAGATGGACATACTCCAGCTTAAGTTTAATGCCCAAAAAACATCTTCCTTCAATGCTAAGCACTCAGGCTTGCTTAGCTCCTAGTCCTCGTGGATGTATTTTCTCCAGGCTCCGTGGCAGCTCCAATTCCAATGGTTTTTGTAATTTTGTTATCAGAAGCATCAGTAAGTTGGATATACATATATGTACCATAGCTTAGAGCATCTCCGGTGGTGTTTAGATATGTATCCTGGGTGGAGATTAACTAAAATCAGATTTTATTAGTATAGCCCCACATAAAATTTAGATATTCAAAAACAATCTCCATTGGAGTATGGAATTGCATTGTGTTATCCTATTTTTCTAAAGATATTTAACATAAAAACAGTTTTAAACCCTTAAAATATATGACGTGGGTATGGATGAGAATCTCTAAAAATAGATACTCTCACCCAAACTCAAGTTGCCAAATCAGAAGAAAAATTAACCATCCAACTATTGTTGGAGAGATTTTTTTTTAAAAAGAGTCTCTAAAATTCTAGTTGACATCAGTTTTTTTAGAGACCCAAACTCCATGGAAGATGCTCTTAGAAGTAACAAAATCAGGGTTCCAGAAGTTGCCGGCCCAAACCCATCACTTAAAATACTCTAGAATCTTGGTGTAACTTGGCTTTCCTACACCGCCAGATGTACAGGGTTAAGGAGGTTTGACCCTTGATCCCCTATAAATAGAAGGCCTATAGCCTCCATACAAAGGATCCCGAATTATGCATCAGATTCAGATCTCTCTCTTAATGATAATAAAGCTTCCTCTCAACTCTCTTCTGTTATCAGTTTACTGACTTAAGTATTTCTACTTTAATGTGGTGTACGGTATTTCTAACAACTACAATTTGACGCCAACGCAAATGGACATTTAAAAAATCAAAAATCAGGTAGATTTATTAAAAAATTGAGTTAAGAGTTGTGGAAGTTCGGGAGTAAACAACCTTTCAGAATCTTGTTTGAGAAAAAACCCAATTCCACTCCATCTTATCGTACCAATATCGTGAAAGAAAGAAAAGGACATGCCATTAACATAACCTATACGCACCCTGTGTACGCAAACTACAATCTCTTCCACTATTTAGCAGGTCCATCGTGTTGGGAGGGTCGGAGATGCATATTAATACCGTATCGTACTAATAAGATAGCAATACGGAAAGTTTGCATAATAATTATAAGCCTGTTTTCTCTCCTTGAGCTCTGCTCCGTCATTGTGACGTATAAAAATTTCTCCAGATGCAATTCAGTGTTCATCTTAGCAAGCTCAATTCAATCGCTACTATCTATCTTTGCTTAACAATCTTTGATTCTAAAGTCCTTCACTAAGAACATCACTTGTATGTATATCTATTGTACCCATCATATTACTACTGAAATCAAAAAAACAAGAGAAACAGAAAATCAATTTCACACACATCAACCAACACCCAGCACAAGTCTAGTATCACGAAAATCTCAAACATCTATAAGAACACAACTGGGGTAATTACGTTCAAGGAAAGAAAAAACAAGCAGAACACTAATCCTAAACATCTGAAAGACTTTCAATCATACCAACATAGATCTCATCCCCAAAGTCCCTCTAGCTGAGTTGGTTTCTCAATATAGACCCATAGGACTTTGTAACTTTATTTACAAGATCATATCTAAAACTCTAGCTAACAGATTAAAGTCCTTTATGAATAATATCATTTCCCAAAACCAAAGTGCTTTTGTTCCTAAAAGGAGTATTTCTGATAATATCCTTCTAGCTAATGAGGCCATTTACGCTGTCAATCACCATGATAAAGCTATTGGTATTGTTGCCATCAAGCTTGACATGTCTAAGGCCTATGATAAGTTGGAATCGTCTTTTCTGGAGAAGGTTTTGAACAAAATGGGTCTCTCTCATCACTGGGTTAAACTCATAAATCAGTGTGTCTCCACTGTTTCTTATTCTATACTCCTTAATGGTATCCCCACTGGTCTTATCAAGCCAGAAAGAGGTTTAAGACAAGGAGACCCTCTGTCTCCTTATCTTTACATTATTTTCTCTGAGGCTTTGTACTCTTTTATAGATGTTCTAACTAGGAAAGGTTTGGTTAAACTCATAAAGGTGTGTAAAAATGCTCTTGCAATGACACGCCTTATATTTGCTGATGATTCCCTACTATTTCTAAAGCTACTATTGAATACTTCCAGACTATCAAAGAGTACCTTCAAAAGTACTCTCAAACAGCAACTCTCTAGTATCCTTGATATTAGTAATAGGGATTTAGGAGAAAAATATTTTGGTACTCCTAGAGCTTTTAAAGCTTCTAAAATCCAAACCAACATCGGTATTCTCCAGGATATTGATGTTGGAATCTTTATCCGGCTTCATAAGCTTCTTTCCCAAGATGCTAGAACTACCTTAATAAAGCACATTGGTCAGCCCATCCCTCTGTATCAAATGGGTGCTTTCTTTATCCCCAAACACCTTTGTAGAAAAATGGATTCTCACCTCTGTAAATTTTGGTGGGGGTAAACCCTTGACCCAAAAGATAGAAAACTTCATCTTTTGGGTTGGGATATTCTTTGCTCTCCTGAGTCTGAAGGAGGTCTTGGTTTCAGGAAATCTCAGCTCAATAATCTTGCTATGCTTGCTAGGAATGCCTGGAGGATAATTGAAAACCCTGATTGCCTGCTAGCTTCTACCCTTAAAGCTAGATACTTTCCTAAAACAGATTTCTTAAATGCCAAGTGTCCTGCTAATTGTTATTGTACCTGTAAATGCTTGCATGCTATCAAAGAGCTTATTAAACCTTTTATCACTTGGATTGTTGGAGATGGTCAATTTATTGACCCTTGTTGTGATAAATGGATTCCTTTATTAGGTTATGTTGTTCCTAACCCTTTGGTGCCTCCAGATCCAACTACAAAGGTTTCTTACTTTATTAATCCTATTACTAGATCTTGGGATGTTGATAGATTAAACATCCACTTTGATTATGCTTCTTCTAAAAAGATTGTCACTATTCCCTTAAGTCAGTTTTGCACTCCTGACAGGAGGGCTTGGGATCTTTCAAAGAATGGTAGATTTATCTCAAAATCTGCTTACTTGGGACTTCGAGGGATAATGCCTTCCCCTTGTAGTTCTCTTTGGAAGCGTATTTGGAAAATTAATGTGCCTTATAGAATTCAAGTTTTTAGTTGGAAAGCTGCCAGAAATGCCTTACCTGCCATAACTCTCCTTCATACTAGAATGGTTATGAACTCTGTTGATTGTGCTAGATGTAATGACCCTTCTGAATCGACTATGCATGCTTTAGTTCTTTGTCCTTTTGCTAGTCGTGTTTGGTTCTTATCCTCCTTATATGTAAACACTCAGGTTTTTAGTAGTAAATCCTTTATTGATTGGATGTTATTCTGAGTAGCTAATCATGTTTCTAAGCTCCCTGATGGAGATCAATGCTTTTTTGTTGCTATTCTTTGGTCTTTATGGCAAAGTAAGAATAACCTAGTTTTTCAAAATATCAAAGAAAACTATAATGTTGTTCTGATGAGAGCTAGAGCCATGTTATTAACTAGAAAAACTAATACTATTGTTTCCCCTACGGTCCTTATTAGTGTATGTGACAAATGGATGCCTCTACCAACTGGCTGGATAAAATGTAATATTGACGGAGCTTTTGATGAATTTTCTGGGAACAATGGTGCAGGCTTTGTGATGAGAGACTTCTCCAACACTGCCTTCTTTTGTGCTTCGATAGTTTTTCAAGTAGAGTCTGCTGAAGATGCTGAAGCCAGAGCTATTTGGGTGGCCTTGAAAAAAGCTGTGGAGCAAAAGCTTACCCATCTAATTATAGAGAGTGATGCTTAGAGTCTGATCAATCAATTTTCCGCTGGCTTGTTTGATAGAAACTCTAGAACTGATGCTATCTTTAAGGATATCCAGTTTTTCTCTAAAAGTCTTGTAGCCTGTCTGTTTATTTTTCAACCAAGTACCTGTAATTCTGTGGCTCATGAACTTCTCCCCTTTGGGACAAAACAAACAATTCTACTATGTACTGGTATGTTCCTCCAATATGGCTGATGCCAATTGTTGAGGGGGATCATTAGCCTTTTTGAAGGCGTTTACCGTGGTTTCTCCTTTTGCTGGGGGTAGCTTGCAAGCCTTTACACCGGGTATAGCCTTGGCTAAAGCTATTGAGCGCAAACGTGTCAAATATCTTGATGTATGGAATTCTAATGGTTATAGTTTTGGTACCCTAGCTTTTACTACTTTGGGTGAACTTGGTATTGAACCTATTGAGTTTTTAAAAAGGTTAAAGTCCTACATAGCTAGGCATGATGTAAATATAAAATTTGGTAAAAAAAATTTCATTAAAATATGTTTATCTATTCAAAAAGGTGTTGGAGCCCAACTTGTGGCTAGGCTTCCAACAAGCTCTTTGTAAAAAAAAAATTCTTTTCTTTCTTAATAAATAGTTTTTCATTTTAAAAAATAATAATAAAAAAAGAAAGATAGCAATATAGAAATTCCTAGGGATTCAAAAGAGGAAAAGGGATGCGAAAAGAAGAAAGCTAGCATCAACTATTAAGAGAATAAGAGGTAGGGATGATAATTTTCCCCATCCAAATCCATCCCGTGGATACCCGTCCCTATTGGGTATGGGTTTTCCCCGCACAAATGGGGAATGGTCGGGTACGCGTAGTCCCCGAAATTAGTTATGCGGGGATGGGATTTAAGGTACCCACCCCGCCCGCCCCATACCTTTCATATATAGGGTTTAGAATTTTATTAAAAGTATTATCATAAATGCCAATGTTCATAGAAATTTACCAACGGTACGGTGTACATAAAGTATTTTTGTAACTCACTCATCCAAATTATACTATAGATAACGATACGATATACATAAAGTATTTCTGTAACCCGCTCATACAAATTATACTATAGATGATTGATCTTACAATGTTAACTATATTTTCTTTTAGTCCACTTATATGATCAATCGTATTGGATTATAACCAAGATTGAAAAAAAAGAACTTAGTACTTGATAGTTTTATTGTCGATATAATTTTTTTTTGCATTTTTGTCTTCAATATGAATATGATTGATAGCAATTTATTGGATTTTGACAGAGTTATAAATATTTTTCGCAAATCATGAGTAACCCATGGGAAACCCGTCCCCTACGAGTATTTTCTATATCCATCCCCATCCCAATTCTTATGGTAACGGGTAGGGGATGGGTTTTGGCTTTTTCAACGGGGTAGGGGATGGGATTTAATATCCCCGCCCCATACCCGGCCTATTTCCATCCCTAATAAGAGGTAAAAGAGAATTTTATTCAGAGTTTTAATGAATAATAATAAAATGTCTAACACAGACAACTGGCATGTTGATATAAGCATAAATTAGAGACCTAAAATAACTCTAGAACTAAAAAGAGAAATACTAGAATAAGGAAACAAATAACATAAAATAAACTAAGGCGACAAACCAACTTCTAAATAATAACTAAAGTCACGGATTTCTAATTTGTTGATTGAATTAAGCCTGATGTACTATCTTGAGAAAAACTCGATTCCAAGTTGTCTGCAATAAGATAAATGTATTATCTCCATGAAAGGTGAATATTTCCTGCACATTGAACACATTGGAGTTGTTCCATTCTTGAGGAAGGTCGATAACAAAAGCATTGTCACTACCTTTCTTCAAAACTTTAAATAGTCCACATTTTTTCATTTCAGTTTTGATGTAAGTAACCACTAGAAATTGTTCATTCTTAAGATGAATCATGAACAAATCTCCTTCCTGAAATGTCCTAAAACATCTATGTTTATCGACAACTTCTAAGCATTTTGCATTGAATTCTTCAAGTTTAGTCTTCACCTCATGATGAAGTTATGAGGTTTTAAAACTTCATCATAGTATCAGCCTTTCCATTAGATTTATGTTGTCTTGGAAGCACTACCATACCAAAAAAATGATTAGGTACTCTCGAATACTAACTCTGTATTCGAAAGTAAACTATGTATGACGAAGAAAGGTATCCCATAGTTTAATATTATCAACATGTTTAACATGAATTAGATCACCTAAAGAGCGACTAACAATCTTTGTTGACCAGTAGTTTGTGGATGAGAAGTAGTATTGAATTGTAAAGTAGTGTCCAAGTGCATCCATAAAGTCTTCCGAAAATAACTCAAGAATTTAATGTCACGAAAAAAATAATAAGCAATATTAGACGCATCGACGGTCTTTTTGCATATAATAAAATGCGTCATTTTGGAGTAACGATCAACTACAACCATCACAGAATCATTGCCTCTAGCAGTACGAGGTAACATAATATAAAGTCCATATTAACATCAACCCAAGGAGCTTCAGGTATAGGTAAAAGAGTGTAGAGACCCGTATTTTGAATATTTACATTTTTGAACAAATTTCTGAACATCGCACTTCAAAGAAGGCCAATAGTATCATTCTTCCACTAGAGAAATAGTTTATCGCGACAAAAATATACACCAATCCAAGCAACATGTAATTCACAAACGATATGAAGTTGTAACTACCCTTGAAGAATGCAAAGATGAGTACATTTAGAAACAAACCCATCTTGAATAAGAAAATCATCTGTTCCATAAATATGAGAACTACACTTTTCCTCTAACATCTTAAAATCCTCATCTTCAACATACATATCCTTGAAATAATCAGACGCCAAACTTTCGTTTCGAAGAGTTACAAGAAGATGAGCATGCCTACTTAAAGCGTCAGCCACATTATTCAAGTTTCAACTTTTGTGCCTAATCGAAAAAGTGTATTGATTAATCGTAGATAACCAACGATTATGCATTCAGTTTACCTTAACTGACATTTTTAAAAACTTCAAAGCATGATTTTCTGTATTTATCACGAACTCACGATGAACATTGTAAGTATGTCATTGTTTTAGAGATTGTACTAGAGCAAGTAATTACAGTTCATAAGTAGACCAGTTTTTTCTTCGCATTTGAATTCTTCTCATTGTGATAAATAATAGGATGGACTTCATGAGACAACACCACACCATTACCAACTACTAAAGCATCACAGTCAACTTCAAACGGTTTATCAGAATCATGCATCATAAGAATCGGAGCACTACACAATTTCCCTCACGAGTACTGAAACTCTTATCAGCATCTTCATTCTATACAAATTTTTCAAGTTTTAAACAATTTGTGAGACCAGCAGAAATAATGTTAAAAGTACGAACAAAACGCCTATAGAAGGATGCTAGACCTTGGAAAATCCTCAAACCACTAATACAAGGAGGAGTAGGTCATTCCTTAATTTCCTTTACCTTTGAACCATCTACAGAATATACTTTCCGGAGACAACATAACCCAAGAAGATAGCTTTGTGTGAAACATCACTTTAATAAAGGGTTGTAAAACCAGGTTCATAAGTCGCATAAAAGTACATGGTGTGTTAGACAACACAAATGGCATTACAAGCCTTTCATATAAACCTTTGTGTGTTTTAAACACATTTTTCCATTCATCACCTTCACGAATTTAAATTTGTTGATAACCACTATAAAGACCAAGTTTTATAAACACTTTGAAACCGAAAGCGTATCAACCATATATTCGAATCGTGGAATGGGAAATCTTTACATAATTGTGATTTTATTTAAAACGCGATAGTCGATACACATTCTCTATCTTCCATAGTTTTTATCAACTAAAAATGTAGACTTGCACAATAACATTTGTTTGGTTGAATCAAGCCTTTGGTCAATAAATCTTTCACCTTAACTTCTAAAATCTCGTGTTCTTGTGGAGTGAACCGGTAATGTACTTGATTTGGAAGTGAAGCTCACGAAATTAAATCAATATGATATCACAAATCATGCAAATGAGTTAGATAAGTAGGTAACTCATCAAGAAATAAATCATCATAATTAAATTAAAGAGGTCGTACCTTTTTAGGAATTCCTATCGACGACTACTTATCTTCATGAGAACGCAAAGTGTTATTTTTGTGTAAAGAATGAGCAGTTTTTGCCACTGAAGCACTTGTTTTGCTGTCACAATGAGTTCTCAAAATAGTTGAAGACTTGGAAGGATGTAAGATTTCCCGTTTTCCATTGTTTTAGAATGTATAAGTATTCTCATAACAATTGTGAACCCCACGAACATCATATTTCCAATACCTTACAAGAAGAAGATGATTAACATTCATACTAATAACATCACAAGCTACTGTATCTCAAAATTCGGACAAGGTAACTTCACAAGACTTTTGTAAGTTATTTTTTGAGACGACAAGTTATTAATCCAACCAACCGAATAAGGATGAGGGTGTGGTTTCACTGACATCCATAACTTTTCCACCACAGCTGAATCGATGTAATTATCTACACTACCACTGTATACAATCACATCACACATTTTTCCTCCAATCTCTCACTTAGATTTGAAAATTTTATGCCTTTGAGATGCACACGGCTCACCATATGCCTCATACACGTCATCGGAGACATCATGTTCAGTAGCAGAATCCTTTTTTTTATATGTTTTCTTCTTTAAGAGTCACTCATAAAAGCATTGATCCTACGACAATCACTAGATGAATAGCCAATTTGTTGACATTTATTGCACTTTTATCCTCTAAACTTCGCATATGGGTTTCAAGGTCTATTTTGATGAGGAAAGGACGGATTGTTTCATTAGAGAAACAAGTATTATCGGGTAGGCGTGGTATTTAAAAAGATTATTGTGGTATAGGTTGACTGTTGTGTGGAGTTGGAAGGATGGAGGAATATTTTGTGCAGGTGATTTGGGAAAATATAAAGATGGTAACTTGGGTTGTTGCTCGTAATGAAAATATGGGGATTCCTATTAGTAAGTTAGAGTAAAAAATAGAGTAAAATTATGGGGTTGGTAATGAGAAGAAAAAATACGATTGGGTTTAAAGTTACCTTGATAGCGAATAGGTTGGCGATTTTTTGATACTCTTGAAAAACGACGAACACGACGTTCCACCTTGAGAGCTTGTTGAATAGCCTCCATCATAGTATATACAGATTGGGTCATCCTATGTTGAATTAACCTATTCAATCCTTCGATAAACCTTGATACTAATTGTTCTTCGTTTTCATGAAGTTGGTTTCGAGCAACCAAATTATAGAACTCCAACACATAATCTTCTACTAATATTTCTCCTTGTTGACAACCTTGCAATTTTACAAACAGTTATTATTTGTAATCTCTGTAGAAAATTTAACTCGCAATAATGTTCTCGTTCTTTCTCAAGTACATAACGCGTTAGCAAGATCTTCATAAAGTTTCTCCCACCAAGCAGCAACACCTCATTTGAGTTTATAAACAACAAGTTTCCCTTTTGAATGGTCAGGAACTTCCTTAAACTTGAAAAACGCTTTAACATCATAAAACCAATCAAATAAATATTTGATTTTGAAACTTCAGTTGAATTTGGAATATTAGCCTTCAATTTATATTCTGGTAACATTCCATAAGGACTTTGTCCAGATTTGAGACGTTTATCCTTGATCCATCTCTTCTCTTGTTCATCTTCAAGGCAACCATCCTCATCGATGTTTTTCAACTATGATCTAGAATATCTGTATTATGAACAAAAGATTACATTTTTTATGTACCTTACCTGACGAATCCTCTTTGCCATCAGTACTTTGAAATTTCTCTTCTTCAATACGAAGATGTTTCATAATATTAGTAATAGAGGATTAAATATCAATTCAAAGATCATCTATTTTTTTGTTTAACTTCTCGATTTTGGAATCAACATTATTTTCTTCTCCAATAGTTGAGAAGGTAAAATATGTTTAGGAAAGAAATAAAGTTAGGATTGTAAAGAAATAGATTTGCGGAAGCGATTACCAAAGACCGAAATCTAGATGAGAATCTAGAAA
Source organism: Papaver somniferum (assembly GCF_003573695.1). Classification (NCBI taxonomy): domain Eukaryota; kingdom Viridiplantae; phylum Streptophyta; class Magnoliopsida; order Ranunculales; family Papaveraceae; genus Papaver; species Papaver somniferum. Next base: position 120,687,046 of record NC_039365.1, on the reverse strand, counting down.
TATAGTCTTTTCATACCAACTAATGTAGAATTGTACTAAAAAGAAAGCAATATGGAGATTGTTGGAGACTTGAAGAAGAAAGGGATGCGAAAAGAAGAAAGCTAACAGCAACAATAAGAGAAAAAGAGGTGAAAGCGAACTCTAATCAAAATTTTAATGAATAATAATAAGATGTCTAACATAGACAATTGGCATGTTTATATGGGAACAAATCAGAGACCTAAATTAACTCTAGAACTAAAAAGGAAAATACTAGAATAAGGAAATAGAAAGGTTTCTAAACTAAGTATACAAGCTAACTTATAATTAATAACTAAAGTCATAGAATTCTAATCTTTCGTTGGAGCATTGCTCGGTTGAACCTACCAAGCATTGGTATGTCAAGTTTCATTGTCATATTTTAGCTCCAAAATTAGAAGTTACTTGATTAGATTACTATAGTCAACTTCATTAGGTTAGACTAGGAACATTAGAAATATCGAGACAAGCTCGTGTTACTTTGGAGAACCTAAAGACATATCGACGTCAACGTACACATTATCCTTCTGTTTGAGGTTAGTAATGCAGACTTGACTTGTTTCCATTCTATTTATGTTTATTTGAGTTTAGGTTGAAACATAACATACAAAGTATACATATGAATTTCTAGTATCAGTGACTTGATCATTCTTTTATGATCAAAATGTCAAGGAAGCATATACTAGTTGTTTTACACAACTTTGTTATATTGAATTACGAAGTATAATGTTTCTCTTTTTAAAATTCGTAAGTGCGACATATATAACACTATATTTGTAATTCCTTACTAATTAGTGTATTGAACTTTAGGTTGATTCCATGCCTACAAAATTATGTTTAGTTGCATGAGTTGAAGGAAGTACACTCGTGAAACTTGTTTCTTAGATGAAAGAAATCAAAGGATATATTCTAGGGATGATCCTTTAAACAAGGATCTTTACTAGGACCGATCCCTTAAGCAAGGATCGCTACTAGGACCGGTCCAAGTATATCTAGCATGACCGATACCTTCATAAGGATCTCTAGCTGGACTAATCTCTTGATTAACCAGATTCTCATTTCGGCCGTAAACTTAGGGTTTTGAATAGCAATTGGAAATACGGATTGGTTAATATGGAAAGTTTAAATGTCAACATAATATTTTCGTTGATACTCAAGGTGATATCCCAATCGAAATATTCCACAATTTTTTTGATATTTGGAATTTATACGCGTTTAACTTCCCAGTGATTTTAAGGTGTTAGAGCATTGCTCGTTTGAACTCACAAGTGTTGTTATCTCAAACTTGTTGTCAAAAATATATCTTGATTTCTAGTCTATAATTAGTTAAGTCTCGGTCTAGGATAGTGTAGTTGAGAAACAAACCAGTTATCATTTGTGTTCTACCGTTTGAAGGTGAAGATCAACCGAAGCTGTTAGGGCTCTGCTCGGTCGAACTCGTAAGTGTTATTATCTCTAGCTTGTTGGTCCAGTTTAGTTGTAAAAACTATAAGTCTTGATTTATAGTCTACTTATAGCTATGTCTCGGATTAGGATAGAATGTGTAGTTGAGCTTTAGACTTCACGACGTTCATCGATTGAAGACGAAGAACTACTAAGGGGAACTTGTGGAACTTCATCAACAAAAGGTATGTGGAGACTTGAACTCATCTATCACTCAAAAGTCTATTTATATTCTATCTCCTATTGAGACAAAAGTCGTATAGCTATAGAGACTTTACTTTATACACATTTGATATTTCGAGTTGAGTTTAACTCGCTTACATATTTCTCGAAATATGTGTTTGTAAGCTTTTGCTTTAAACAAGTTCTTCTTTTATTCTTGGCGAAAGTCAAAATATGATCATGTGAAAATCGCCTGGTAACATCTTACATGATTTGTGTGAGACAATCATTTAATGTAGACTTAGAATGTTTCGTATTGATCATTTAATCACTTGAAAATTGCTTTGAAGCTAATAGTTTGTGTGAGACAGCTATTCCCGTCTTCTAAGAATGTTTCAATCATTAAATTAGATATTAGAACAATTAACCATTGATTGGATATAACACAATATGCATACTTGTATGTCAGGTGGTGGCCAAGCTGAGCACGGGAATGTCGGTTACCAATACACCAAGAAAGACAAAACCATCTATTTGATTTTCCTAGCAGCAGAGCGTTGCCTTTACCCAGGTTCTCACTGTTTGGAATTTCACCATTCCATTTGAGTCTTGATATCTCTTTTTCAATTTTCTTGCTAGCTTTGTCTTCACAAGTCAAATAAGGAGCATATTTATCCAATTCTACGTCAAAGAAATCTTCACTATCCTCCTCGCATTCTTCAATTATAACTCTATCTCCATCTTGAATACACTCACTCAACACTCTAAAAGTGTTATCCACTTTGACTGGAGTATCACCAGTCTTCTGAATATTTGTCGTCTTGTTTGAACTCTTTGCAGTATCAACTTAACTCTTTACCGTGCGGCCAACCTTATTTGCATCATTTGCAATAATCTTAGCAAGATATTTTCTTCTTGACGTTGTCTCCCAATTTCCATGTCCTTTAACGATAAAGGGATTATGTTTTTCTTCACCACCCTTCTGAATTATCTTCTTTGGACTTTTTGTCGAAGCAGCTTGAACTTCCTTGATGCTTGTCGAAGTAGCTGGCGCAGATTACTCAACTTCTGAGACTAAAACCTTTGTTGCAGTAGATTTCGTAAAATCATCCTTCTTAGGTTGAGGATCATTGTCCAACAAATATTTCCATTGGTAAGGGTAATCATTAGGAAAAATAAAGGGTTCATGTATATGTCCATTATCTGTAGCCTGAAGCCCAACTTATTTAGAAGTTGACCCAATGCCAATACCTGCAGCCTTAGGTCCATTTCTTGCAGATTTGACAGGGCTCTTTGCAGAATACTCTTGTTCACCAATTGAATTTTTCTCGACCATGTTGCATCTCTTTCCTGCATTTATGACAATATATGGATCTTCCAATGCCTTATGTATTGTTCCATTGGTACCTTGACTTGTATTAGAAACTTTTATAGGAGTCATCCTCGCTTCTATCCCAACTTTTGCTGAAGATTGCTCAGCATCTCTGGCTAAGTCATCCAAAAAAACTGATACCTTGGTTGCAAGGACTTGTGTTTCCTCTATGAAAAGCCTTACCTATGCATTATCCTTGGAGAGTTGACGAATAGACTTTCTCAATAACCTTGTTTTGTTTTTTTTTTGTGTCCATCTTGTTTTCCTGATCTTAGTAAATCTATTGTTAGAATGTCCAAAACTCTGCACGAGTCGCACTTTGGAGGCTTCCATTGATATTCTACTAGAAGCTCCAAAACAATCTTCCCATTTATCATTAAGGGTATACTTTTAGGATAAGTGAAATCCACATCAATCTCAACACAAATCCTAGCAAAAACTAATCTTTCTCTCTTAAAAGTTCAATCATCAACTAGTAATGGTTTTCCAAGGAAGCTAGAAATTAATCTCAAACCTTTATTATCCCACATATGCAGAGGCACTCCATAAATCAACACTCAAGTGGGTATTGTCCTAATACTTGATATAGAAGATTCAATCAAGTTGTACCGTGGCCTCAATGTGAACAGACTCTTATATATGTAGAAAGAACCTAGTTCTAATACCCTCTTACGGTCTTCATCATCTTTAAATTCAAATACAAAAGCACCATTACCATGTAATTTGATACTTACCTCATTCTTGAGCTTCCGATGTTTTGTAACAACCTCTTTAACTGTTGGGAAGGAGAGTCTTCTTCCAATATAAAAACACACTACATATTCCTCACATCGTTTCATTCCTTTCGTGTAATCAACTGCAGAATAATCCACCACCATGTTTCCGTTTAAATCAGCAGGGGGTATGAACTTCATCGATGGTTGAGGGGTAATTGGAATTGGGTATGGAAAAAGTATTCTCCAATTTTTTGATTTAGGGTTTGTAGAACCTCCAATTTCAGTTGCAGTAGAACCAGCAAGTTCATCTGACTTTCTGTTCAAACCCTCTTTCTCCTGCACTACTAGCTCCAACTATATAGGATTCAAATCCTTAATTGCACCTTATGCATCCTTATGAACAGCCGTACCAATTTTTGGGTTTGTATCTCCATCCTTTTATGATCCATAAGATTTTAATAAAGAAGGAAAATCAGATTTTACCAAGGTTGAATCTTCAATAATCGAGGGTAACTGATGAGGAAATTCCCGAACAACATCATCACTCTTTCTGAGCATGGGAATGTCGGTTGTTGCAGCACAACAGAGGTTATGGTCTATAACATCTTGTGCAAGACTAAGGCTTCGCAACTCATCCCAGCTGATTCTGACTCGCCCATCTGACTCGGGTCTGACTCACATTGACTCAGTCCCTAACCGCTTTGACTATTGACCGGTAACTGTTTTTCGGTCACCTGAGATACTTTTTTGGCCGGATTCCGACCAATTTCCGGCAGTGGAACCAATTTTACTGCGACTACTTTTGGATGGGAATTTTACTTGGGTATTTTCGACATATGGGCTTGGTGGGACATCTTAGTATTGGACTTTGAAGACCTGGACCTAATTGTGGAGAAAAGCTACAGAAGAAAAAGTCTTTTACAACTTTTAATATCACGTATTTTCTACTTGGAGCTTTTGAGAGAGATCCGGATATCTTAGGGTTTGCTTATTTTCATCTTCTTTATTCAATTAATATTTTTGTGATGAACTCCGTAGCTATGAGTAGCTAAACATATAATATTGGTTAAGAGTTAAGTTGATTTCACAACATGATATTGCTTCAATGAATTAGTTTTGTCTCAATTTTGTTTCTTATGATTCATTATTTATATTGTCATATGTTTTTTTTGTTTGTTTGGTTGAGTCCGGAATCAATTAGATTTGCATTCATCTCTATTGATAGATTAGGATTTTGAATACGTAAAATTTGTCAATTCTTGATTATAAGTAGCATAATATGGTTATTACTTGTAGTGATACATCTTTATAATTGCGTATAACATTTGTTAAAACGGATTAGTGCTTTTACACGTTCGTTTGCATTGATTAGTCTTATTTCATAGAACTTAATGCTCTTAGGGAGTTAAACTTAATTGTGCTTTTATACTTTAGGTTGCTTTCTATGTAGAATTCACATGTGCATCTTTAATGTGTTTGTGATGAAATCAGGAAATTAGCGGGATATTCTTGCGATCAAGACATCCTAGGACTTCTAATAAATGAGAGATTAAAATATCAATTCTAGTCATTGATGAAAATACATGTTTGTGAATGATACAACCCCTTGACCAATATATTCTCCATATTGATTACTTTCAATATTATTTTATTATTTTGATTTACTTTTTATTGCTTTGCACAAAAAGCAGAAATCCCCCCTTGGGTTACATTAGAAACTGAAATTATTTAACAACAATAGCCTCTCCGTGGAACGAAAACTTTCTTACCATATACTTAATCCATATTATTTGTAAGTAAGTAAGTGAAATTATTTTTGACGCATACGACAGCGATCAGATGTGGTCTTGGGGTTTTTCTGCTGGTTCAGTTTTCCTCGTTAACAAAATTCTTTGTGTCTTGCTTTAATTTTTACTTCCGGATTATATTCATGTTTGATGTAATTAAATTAAAAACAAGTAATTCGATAATCAACCTAGACAGTTTTTAACTCAAACAGTGTAAAACCTACAAGGCTTGTTCCTGTAAATTCGTATCTGGAAATATTGATTACAAGACTTGTTCTTGTAGGAATCTGGTTCGTGTACAATTCTGGTGCATACTAGGTTGATCTTGGGTATTAATTTTTGAGACCGTCCAAGAGTTGTTGTACAATCAGGTACACGGATCTTTGATCTACATTACCGATTGTGCAAGAGATAAACCGTATATACAATCATATACGAGGATATTTCTTAAAGATCTACTTGTTGATAGTATTAGGTTTTGTCTTATAGATCCGAACGAAAAATTAGTGATGTGCTTGGTACCTTCTCCTTTTCAGAAAGCTTGGCTATGATAGTTTTTGAATTGGGCAGCTTAACTAATATATTCTAAGAACACATGAAAGGCGTAAATATTTTAACAAACTTTGTGAAAAATTGTATTGTTATTCGTATTACAAAACAAATATGTTTGATTATTAGAACTTTACTAGAATTTGTGCGAGATCTTTTTTCATGGGAGCAAGAAAAAAATGCTCGCTTCCATTCAATTAATTTCATTGATAATTTGCCAGGATATGCAATTAGCACGGACAAAGGTGCATTTTGCCCGACCAAAGCATTCCAAATAACATATTTGGCCTTTGATAAATGACCGGACCAAGGCTATAGTCATATTAGCCTCGAGTTCTCGACTAGACAAAATACGGTCATTTAGTATTGAAGTCAATAACCCCTTATCCTAATATTTTGATAATGAGTAATGACTAAATAACTATAGGTTAATTTGTGTTAACAAACTTAGTTACTTTAGCTAATTAAGCGGCAGGGGTTAAATTAAATTAGATTAGAAAATTTAATTTATAGTTATTATTATTTTCAATTTTTTTTTGTTTTCTTGTAGCCGGATATGTCTAAGATGTGTTTTAAAATTTCTAGCCGTAACCACTTCCACGGCAAGAAAATAATGGACGTCTAGCCGTAAGTTACTGTTAGAGTATTGCTCGGTCGAACTCACAAGTGTTGATATCTCAAGCTTGTTATCAAATTCAGTTGATCAAAACTATATCTTGATTTCTAGTATATATTTAGTCAAGTCTCGGATTAGGATAGAAGTGTGTAGTTGAGTACCATACATCACTATGTTCTACCGTTTGAAGGCGAAGATCAACCGAAGCTTTTGGAGAACTTTATCAACAAAAGGTAAGTGAAGACTGAACCACCTCTTACTCAAGTTTTCACCTTTCTATCTATGAGACTATGTCGCATGACTAAAGAAGACTTTACATGAACAACAAAAATTTCGAATCAAGTTTATCTTGATTAATTATTCTCGAAATATGCTGACTAAGATTAAGAACATTTGTTCATACTTGATGAATTTGGTTAAAAATAATTTATTGCTTATGGCCTAAATTATGATTTAAGATTGTTAGAGCATTGATCGGTTGAATCCACTAGCGTTGGTATGTCAAGTTAGTTTCCAATTTTAGTTGCCAAAATGCATTCTTGATTTAGTTTACTAAAGATAGTTTCAGACTAGATTAAGTCTAAGAAGTAGAATCGAAGATATCCTTGAAGGATGAAGTTTAAGACAACAAGGACTTCATCAAAAAAGGTATGTGGTAATTGATTTCATTTGGATTCTTGTTCAGTTCTACCTTTCTAATCTATCAAAATAGATGCTCACTCTATGGAACAATTCCTATGATGGTAAATATACATTTATGTATATATACTTGAGGTTATTTGATTCACGACTTTGGTGACAATAACCTTTATCCCTAGAAAGGATCTCATGTTTTAGTGAATGAGCTTACGAATTCAACAAGCCAAGAATCACTCAATTCTGAGTTATAACGATGAAGTTATGAGTGATTTATTAAAGTGACAATTATAAGTGTTGCTGTAATTGTTACAGTTTGTTAGTAGGAAACAATCCACGAACTGTTTGTAACGGTTCACGGACCCAATTACGTGACTAGAAGCCATTTTTGGTCAAGTTTTTGATGTTTACTTATCTAGGAAAGATAGCTATTACTCCAAACATATTTGATTACCATATTAAAGTGTTTGTGATTCCTTCCTAAGATAAATTGTGATTTATTCACATAAATACAATATTTGCTAAATTAATTATTTATGTAATTATTTTGGTAAGAGTTATAACTTAGGAAAGACTCCCAAAATTAGGAGAGTCTTGAAAAAGTAAAATAGCTTTGCTTAGCTTTCAAGCTACCTTGTTCACTATAAATATAGGGTTCGTGAGTGCTACACGTTTTTATCCCCTTTGGAAAATTGGTGTAAGCTTCATAAGGTTGTTTTCCAAGTATTTTGTTCTTCATGAACAAGAGTGAGATAAAAGTCTTTGTATTGGGGATCAAAAAGCCGAGTTGTATTTAATCTTCGTGATTATACAACCTGTAATCTAGGTTTTTCACCTCTTGTTTATTCAAAGGTTTTCTCTTATGATATAATAAAACCATTCAAGAGTTGTTGATCATAAGTCCTGGGTTTTGATAGATTTCAGTTTCCGATCGTATACCAACACTTGTTAGTCGAAATCGGAAACTAGAAAGAAAACTTCGAATAAGGTATCTCGTAAAAATCCTTAAGAAGTTTTAAACAAGATATCTCTAGATTTATTCTAGTCGTTCTTGTTGTAGAATAATTAGGTTTCTCTTCCTATTTTTGAAGAGTATAATAAACCCTAATATACAAGTTTGGTTTTGATATTACTTTTATCTAGTAATTGTTTTTCTCAAAACAAAAACAAGATTTCTAAAACCTAGATTCGCATCTAAAGGGAAATCATATCGGTGTTTTTGTGAAAACAAAAAGATCGAAAAGTATCAACATGTTGTTGCTTCTTCTAAAGAGAACTAACGTTCTTCTAGAAGATTATTGAGAGTGCTTCTGAAGAGAACCTTGTTCTGCCAGAATATTTCCGAGAATAACTTCTAAAGAGAATTGGTGTTCTGTTAGGAGTTTTCAAGTGCTTGAATACAGCTGAAGCATGTATTATATCTAATCTGAATAGGTAGTAGGAAATTGGAGTAACAACTTATAATCAGTGTGTGTTTATTCTGGACTAGGTCCAGGGGTTATTCTGCATTTGCGGTTTCCTCGTTAACAAAATTTCTGGTGTCTATGTTATTTCTTTTCCGCATTATATTGTTTATATTTATAATTGAAATATCACAGGTTGTGTGTAATTCAATCAATTGAAAATCCGACCTTGCATAGAGATTGATTGACACTTGGACGTTGGTCTTTGGTACCGTTCAAGTGATTCTCATATCAATCAGTTCACGGATTCCTTCATGTTGATTTGTTGATTTTAGAAAGAGATATAACTGTTAGAGCACTACATCGTCGAACTCTCATGCGTTGCTATCTCAAGCATGTTTTTCAATGTTAGTTATCAAAACTGAAAAGACGAGGGTACCCAAATATACCTAAATCTAAAACTTTTCAACCTATAAGTCATTTCCCCGAAGGTGATTGTTGGACTGAGTCGATACAATACAACTAATCGGTTCACACTTCGTGTGATCGTCTATGGATACGAGATCAAGACAATACGACAACAAGATAACTTGTGTGATTGACTATGGATACAAGATCGAGACAATACAACAACGAAGTATGTTTACTTGGTAAAAGGTTCGGACTTAACCAAACACAATATGATTACTATCAAGTAAATAGGAATTAATGTTTGTGTATTTTACTTTTTATTATAATTGCGGAAATAGAAAAGTAAAAGAGACAACAAGATTTTGTTAACGAGGAAACCGCAAATGCAGAAAAATCCCAGGTCCTTGTCCATAATTAATTACTCTCAAGATTAAGCCGCTATACAAAATCTAAACCAACATCGTATAATTGAGACCAAGCAACTAAACCTATAGTTCACCTAGTTCCGTTTGTATCCCTGTGCCTCCAACTTGCAATAAGTCACGCACTTGGAACAATTCCTTTGGTTCGTATTCCAAACAGTAAAGGAACAACAAATCTGTTCGGTAACAACTCTTTTCAATCAATGTAATATGAGTTTGACAATAGGATCTTCCGTTTATCCCAATAAACTCGTTTGTCAGGTCCTTAGATATATCCAATAACAATTACCAAAGTAATTTTCAAGATTTTGCAATCAATACTTTGAATCACAAAGATTTGTATTGATGTCGATTTACTCAACTAATCAATCAAATCTATCACAAAGATAAACCGATTATAGTTGGATCCTTTTCCAGCCGAAACAAGTTTTGTGCACACCAAAGATTATGAACCCCAAATATCTTCTTTATCTTCAAATCTTCTTTGATCTTCAATAAACACCTGCACACAATCAACTTGAATCTCTTGATCAATCACACACAGAACGGAGTCTGTTAACAACGGATTATCACAAGACGTCTTTAGAACTACAAAAAGTCTAAAGATCTCATAGAAACTTCGATCTAGACGTACTTATATCAGAAGAGAAGATTCTCAATCATAAACAAACTAGGTGCAATCAAATTTCAACAACTGTTAGTCAATCAAATCAATCGAAAACTAATAATAAACTGCAATTATCTAGTTTACCACCAACGGTACTAATAGAGCTTCTCAATCCCAAAGAAATCTTTAAACCGAGCGGCCGTAAGAGATTTCGCCTAATTAGGTTACTTTCCTCTCCGAATAGGCGGCTCCACTAGTAACAACACAAGTAGGTAGTTTTGCTGGCTCTGAGAATTAGTTTGCTTGAAATGCAAACTTCAATATTTATATACCAAGGAAGTTTGGACACCAAGGAATTTCCAAAACCGAATATTCTCAAAGATATGCAATAAACACCAAATCGGTTTTCATAATTCCTGGAAATGCCCTGTCTAATTAATGACCAAAATCTCAATAGAAAATCTCCAACTAGTAAATGCACATTACTAATTTTTATTTTCTAAAGATATGCATTTAAATTGCTTGAAATTAAAAGCATATAAAACTAAAAACCTTAGTTAAAAGGTTCTCAATTTATTTCGATCTGGGATTCTCCTTTAGCTATTAAGGAATATCTTTGAACAATAAAAGATAAGAGTTACTACACATGTTCAAAGTATGTCGACATCTTTACTTTGTAAATCCTTTTTCATATTTACAATCTTGAAATCGATTTGCCACACTTCCAAACAAGTTTATAATTGGTTAATCTGACTTCCAAGAACAATGTGATTGATTATCCTATCAAATCACAAATCATGGGTTTCACGGTTCTACCAAAACAAGTTTCGGTTCTACCTCCATGTGGGTACTGGAATTAGTCACGCTAGTTACCAAAACTTGGTTGACTAGGTACTAGGATCGGTTCCCAATAACTAAAAACATGTTGCACATGTTCATAGGATCGGTTCCCAATAACTAAAAACTTGTTGCACCTCTTACAAGGATCGATTCCCCTTTTTTGATCGGTTGCACCTTTTACTAGGATCGGTCCCACAATGTCTAGAGTTGGTCATACCAATTACAACAGATCGACCATACCATCTCAGGTGATTACTTAAGATCGGGTTCACTAATAAAAGTCATACCAATACATAAGTCAGGCCTTGTGAATAGTTTTACCAAGAACATAAGCAAGTCATGAGAGGTTATACTAAACACACATATTGGTAATCCAAAGATTTGCAATGAATAACAATACCAATAAGCCTAGCGATTTCCCTTTCGATTCATAAAACAAGTTTATGGATTGTACTTCCTTTAAACGAATGTAAAACATTGTTTCCTAGGACGAAATCTTCACCCATACCTGTACATAATCACAATAGCATTCATATGATTATGCTGATGTCTTATATATATAGTTCAAAAGATAAGCGTTATACTTTGTATTGTATTCCTTAATACTATCTCTAACTAGAGTATAATCATTCACAACTTCGCAGTTATGTTTTCAATATGCACGACTTGAAAGATATGTTAGGGAATGAAACAGTCCAAGTCAAATATTATTAACCTCAAGTGGAAGGATGATGTCGTCATTGTAGCTCCTTACTTCTTCACATTCTTCAAGTCTTCACGTAATACTTGTAATGTCTCATATCCTAATACTTTCAAGCTAACTTATACAAAGTTGACTCTTGTAAGTAATCAAGCGACTTTTTAAATGAGTTTTGTTTCACTAAAATATGACAACCAAACTTGACATACCAACGCTTGGTGGGTTCAACCGAGCTATGCTCTAACAATCTCCTCATTTGTCAAAACTCTTACATCATATGGATAAACAAATTACAATAATTTATTACACATACGCTTGATTCCCAAATTTAACAACACAATAACCTATATACATTCAATTCATAAATGCCGTTGTTGATATTATAATAACAAAGCTAATACTCTCCCTAACGGTAAGATAGGTAGATTTTCAATCCGCACGTCTTTGTTATTTCCATGATCATATGATATGTTACTCCCACTTAGTCTATGCTTTACTCTTTTCGTTAGATATAACGTTTAAGCACCATTGTCCTTCCTTAGTGATACCAAATCAATACAAATCAATATCAATATCACTTGTTTACTCCATATATTTCTCCCCTTTTTTGTCACAAAATGACAAAGGTACGAGCAAATAAGGGACAAACCGAAAGGATCTTACAAATCTTACAAATAGACTTGCAACCTATGAGAGTTAAGCTCGAGGGTTCCACACACCATTTTTGATAACCAATATCAAAACCGAAACAAGAAAGTAATTTTGTTTTGATATCTTACCAAGGAAACAATTGCCCGAAGCAATTTTCCCTAATAATTTAGCAAACCATAAATTGACTAAGACCTTAGTTCCTTTGCTAAACCGATTGCACAAATACAATCGCTTGTTCGATAAGACCAAAATAAAGATCAGAATTAACTCTATTTTTCTCATCAGGCTATAGTTATTCTCATCAATAACTTAGACCTTTCACTTTTAAACAAGACAAGTACTAGGTTAGTTAACTAGCATTTCTTGTTAAGGCATTCGATTAGACTTGAATAACCAAAACCTCCACTTTGATAAGTCTAACTAAGATCATAATTAACTTAGTTTCTCTTATCCGGAATTGAATTGGGCTAAAAAATTCATCCCGAAAATCTTTTATTTTGTTAAGCCATAAACAATTCATACAAACCAAATAAATCAACTTGCATAATTATTTACCTCAACCGGAAGCAATTGAAACAACATAGACAATAAAGTACTTCAATTGCACCGAAATTTCCTAAGCCTAAACAATTGATACCAAACAATAAAGCAAGATAACAATAGTTTTTCTTAACCAGATACAATTGAATCACACACACATCCATACACAAATAATGGAATAAACATCAATTGTATCGAAATTTTGTTAAGCAAAAGCAATAAATGTATGCAATAAAATCAGGCTTTTCTTAAATAGGAAAACGATTAACTAAAAAATTCGTTGCCTCAAGTTCCGCATCCTATTCTCCCACGAAAGATATATCATTAAGCGCAAGTTCATATAGAACTGTCCCCCGTTGTGTTGTCATCCTCTCGCAAGACAAAAGAACAACAACAACAACAAAGAGCAACCTTTACCAGAGAAAGGTTGGAAACCGGTTTTAACTAATTCAATGCAAAAGTTGAAACCCCGAAACACATATGCTTTTATGCTAAACCAAACGATTCAACATATTGTGACTTTTTCAGATATTGTTTCAATCAGAACCCCTCATGATCCTTTGATAAAGTCTATCAACATGAGCTAGAACTCAATCCCGCTCAATCAAAAAGTCACCCAATCCATAAGGGTTCACATATATGAGAGTATTAAGGTTAAGAAAACCTAAATCAAACATCCCGTAAACATACATAACAATAATAGAAAGCATTCAAGCACATGCTATGTAATCAAAAACTATCACCAGAAAAATTATAAAATAATAATTTTATTCATAAATAAGATAGTTTTATTTAAAAATAGACCTTATACAATTATTGAAAGAAATCAAAAACTGATATCTATTTTTCTAGATTAAGTATTACATATAACTTAATCTCTAGTGGTACTCTTGTTGTTCACTGAGGTTTCTTCAGTGTTCAAACTTTTGAAGCATGTCTCAAGAGATTCGTCTACAACCACTTTTTGTTTCTTGAGATATTTGATTTGAATCTTAAAATCTCCAAGTTCACTTTTCATCTCTTTTATTTTAACTTTTAGTTCAACCTGATCTTGAACCAAAGTAAAAAATTACCTATGAGTTCTTCAAACCCATGCATAACTTCACGCATACCATCTGTGGGAAACCACTTGGTAAGATCTGAACTATTAAACGCAAAAGGACATGACTCTTCTTGATATTGATCATGGTTAGGATCAGAATCTATTCTTGAGACAATCTTCCTGATTCTTCGTTTTGAGACAAAACCTTGACAGTTTCTCACCTTTCGTGCTTCCCTTTTATTACTCCGTGTAACACTGCGAGTTATAAGAGACATACTTAAAGGTTTTACCAAGAGAAAACAATATGCCTAAGAGAATATTTTTTTTATTTTGATAAGAGTATATTTAGTTCAGAAAAGCAGGGTTTCCGAAACTCCACAATATTTTTCGAACTTCTCTTTTTATTGAAAGGAAGATATTCTTTAAAATATCTCTTATTACTGAAAATAGAATCCATCATGAACCTGTGCCCTTGATTTTTATGTGCTTTTCCCATCCAATGCTACGAGCAAGAAAGAGGATGAGAGTGCACACTTTTGATACAACTAAGTTGTATCGGGGTAAGCTTTTTCAATCTTACAACGAGTATCATAAACATAGTTCATGTTTCTCCTTGGGAATTTCTGCCCAAGATATTTTCTCCCAGAATAATGATCTCTTCTAACTCTCGAGATATGATCATGTGGAGAAGATGTACTGATGTGAGAATTTTCAGAGATAGATAAATCTCTCTTAATTCTGTCAATGAGATTTTCATAATATTTTCTCATTCTAGGGATTTCCTTATGGTTCACATCAGCATGATTATCTGAAACAATTATGGAAAATTCCTGATTGTTTTCTTTGGCAGAGATTCTCTCTTTCCCTTTCTTCTGGAATCGTTCTTTATCAAAACAAGAATTTTTTCGATATGGGTGAGGAAAAACCTTTTCCCAGAAGCGATTATCAACTCTTTCCTATGATTCTTTTGAGTTGATCTTATCGGGTAGTGGTATATTCTGTCTTTCTACTGAGGAATGGTCTTTCATTTTTTTAAGACAAGAAACTTCTTTCAATATCTTTACCACTGTGTTTTGAAGAAGTGTAAGTTTCTTATCAAGTGACTGAAAGTTGTATTCCTTAAGATCATGTTCACGGAATCGGTTCAAAGTTTCCTTTGGACAAGATTTCGTCTGATCATCAATATATGTAGAAAATGGTTTCTCATCCTCTTCTGACTTGATGTAGTTAGGCAAACTACCATCATCTTGATCTGTTTCAGATGTGACTAAACCGGTTTTATCACAGTTTGTAAAAGTCAAGCAAGGACTTTTAGTTTCCTCAATATCATAAGAAATCACAACATCATCATTAGTAAGAGTCATATGATGTGCCTCTTTATCTTAAGTAAGAGGTGTACCAAGAGCTTCTAATTTGACAGTGAGATCCGTATTCTCTTTGGCTAGAAGATTCAGTTGAATGTCTTTATCTTTGATCTCAGATTTGACTCTTTCTTTAATATCAGCATTTTTGAGGACGGAGATTTTATAGGCTTTAGGAGTTTTTCCAACTCTTTATCAGCATCTTCTTTTGCATCTGAGAACGACACAGATGTTTTCACAACTCCTGGATCATGAGTTAACGAAGTATGACACCTTTAAATTTTGAGTATTCATACACTTGCATAACGTTAACTGAATCAGACATATGTTCAATTTCTTATAGGTTGGATCGCACCAAACACAGATTGTTAGATATTTTCGTGTTTGCCTGCTCTGATACCAATTGAAAAGACGAGGGTACCCAAATATACCTCAATCTAAAACGTTTCCACTTATAAGTCCTTTCTCCAAAAGTGATTGTCTATGGACTGGGTCGAGACAATACAACTAATCGGTTCACACTTCATGTGATCGTCTATGGATACGAGATCGAGACAATACGACAACAAGATAACTTATGTGATTGACTGTGGATACAAGATCGAGACAATACAACAACGAAGTATGTTTACTTGATAAAAGGTTCAGAATTAACCAAACACAATAGGATTGCTATCAAGTAAATAGAAATTAACGTTTATGTATTTTACTTCTAATTATAATAAAACAATTATAATTGCTGAAATAAAAAAGTAAAAGACACAATAAGATTTTGTTAACAAGGAAACCGCAAATGCAGAAAAACCCCGGGACTTTGTCCAGAATTAAATACTATCAGGATTAAGCCGCTATACAAAATCTAAACCAACTTCGTATAGTTGAGACCAAGCAACTAAACCTATAGTTCACATAGTTCCGTCTGTATCCCTGCGCCTCTAACTTGCAGTAAGTCACGCACTTGGAACAATTCCTTTGGTTCGTATTCCAAATAGTAAAGGAACAACAAATATGTTCGGTAACAACTCTTTTCAATCAGCCTGATATGAGTTTGACAATAATCTCTTTCGTTTATCCCAATAAACTCTTTTGTCAGGTCCTTAGATCTATCCAATAACAATTAGCAAAGTAATTGTCAAGATTTTGCAATCAATACTTTGAATCACAAAGAATTGTATTGATGCCGATTTACTCAACTAATCAATCAAATCTATCACAAAGATAAACTGATTATAGTTGGATCCTTTTCCAGACGAAACAAGTTTTGTGCATGTAGATGGGGAAAAGCGATTTGCTGGTTTTTTATGAAAGTGAAGAGATGACGGTTCGGACGAGACTCCTCAACCGAGCAAACTTCTTAACCTTACACAGATACACTGCACGGGAGTGCTTTGAGTTCGAGAGACCAATCTGTAGCACCATGGCCTAAACCAAGTCAATGGTCGTTCTAGAGTCAATTCGGTCATAAAGAGGGAGATAGGATGTTTTGTATGAGGGAAGCTGAGAATTTTGGGATCAATGATGATCAAGGATTGTGGATGTGTTGTGGGTTTCTGCAAATTGATGAACTACTGAGTTGAGTTATGTGAATAAGTTTCGATCGAGAGAATGGTTCTGTAGACAGATGTTATCCTCAGTCATCGATTTTTATACTTATTTATATTGTCAGAACAGTGAACACATTGATCCCAGTAAGTGTGACGTTTTCTTGAGTGAAAGAGTGGAAAAGTGGGAGATCGTGGTAAAATCAGTTTCATGTCGTGTGGAGACTTGGTCGATCGTATACCCACTACTTTCTAACTCCCTCGATCGTTTGCACGACTTACTCACATTTCTCATCGTGGATGAACACACGTGTTGTAGGCCGCCAGACCAAAATCCTAATTGTTATCCCCCATGTGACGTGGTTGATGTCTCACGTACGTGGAGTCTGCAAAGCAGACATGTATTTGATTAGTCAGTTGCTGACTTGATCAGACAGTGAGTCTAAATTTTGTTGAATTGAGTATGAGTGACGAATGCTCAGTGATTCATGGATTGAACATGCCGTAAAGTTCTTGTGTTGATATTGCTCGACTGAGCAAATATTGTAAATTCGATGAATTTTTGGATATTGAGTTGAATGGCGGAATATTGATAGTTAGGTCAATATTCGAATTTCTCAATTCGACGAATTACTGAATATTGATAGTTGGATCAATATTCGAGCAACTGAGCAAGTATTGCTCAATTCAATGAATTACTGAATATTGATAGTTGGATCAATATTCGAGCAACTGATAAAGTATTTCTCAATTCGATGAATTACTGAATATTGATGGTTGGATCAATATTCGAGCAACTGAGAAAGTATTGCTCAATTCGATGAATTATTGGTAACGTGACCCAATAAAATATTAATTAAAATATTGGTATCCTACCAAATATTATATAATTAATATGGATGTTGATTACTGGATCAACATAGAATTATTAGTGTATGAACTTGCTCAGAATGATGATTTGTGGAGCGAAACCCTAATTTTGATCAATTGTTTGTCAATTGATGAATTGTTGAAAATAGGTCACTGAGTGAAGGAGGGACCGACCACATGGGATGATGGATGATCATGTAGTTCCCAAGTGCTCGAATGAGCGCGCACCAGAGTCCTTTGTTGACGGGTTGGTGGAATGATTATTAAATACAGGTTTAATCATTTATTGAAATAGTGCTCAATTGAGCATTAGGTGATAAAACCTAATTATGAAGAAGTGAGGGACCGACCAAGAGGGCATGAGACTGGCCCTCGGTGGTCGTGCGACCAGCTGATGGTCGTTTGAGCAAATTCCAAGTCGGTTGGAAAGAGTTTGGACCCAATATGAGCAATTGAGCAAATTAGGTCAGAATTGTAAAGATGTGTGGGACCGGCCCCTTGCAAGCCTTAGGGCCAGAATTGGTCGGTCAAGAAAGCACTCCCTTGTCACCATGATGTCCGTGTCTCAGTCCTGAGAGTTTCGGTATTTTCTGATGTGCGTTCGAGCAATATCTTGGATTTTCAGAAGAGTTTGATCATTGACTGAAATTCTTGATTTTGCTCGAATGAGCAAGTAGAACGTTGCTCGTTTGATCAATTTTGAGAATATTAAAATAATAATATTTTAATATATTTTGGTGAATAGCCTAGTCGGTCGTGCGACCATTTGACTTTTTGGCTTTTTCATGGTTTGAGCAATATTTGAGAAAATATGAAGAAACCATGATTTTTTGCTCAAACGGAGGAGTTTCATGAGATGATGGAAATAATAATTATGAAAACAAGGATTGCAAGGTGTGGGGCCATCCACGGTTAGGGCATGGTTGACCGGCTAGTAGCCCGGTCCCGTGACACCTTTCCCTATTTTATTATTTTTCATGAAACCGTGAAAGTATGGAGAAACCGTGAGTTTTGCTCAAACAAACGGAGGAGTTTCATGAGATGATGGAAATAATAATTATGAAAACAAGGATTGCAAGGTGTAGGACCAGCCACGGCTAGGGCATGGCTGACCGGCTAGTAGCCCGGTCCCGCGACACCTTTCCCTATTTTATTATTTTTCATGAAACCATGAAAGTATGGAGAAACCGTGAGTTTTGCTCAAACAAGGAAAGTTGCTCGAATGAAGGAGTTTTCATGAGTTCATGAAAATAAGAAAATAAGAAAAATAAAGGGAAGAGGCGTGGGGGACCGTCCACGGCGAATGACCGGCCATCCGGTGGGCCCGATCCCCTAGGCGCCTCTTTTATTATTTTTTAATATTATTTTCTCTCTCCTATTTTGTGTAAAATTCCTCGTTTGTCCATATTTCTGAATGCTCGTTTGCGCATTTGGGTGCTCGTTCGTGCATCTTTGTTGAGTACACTTGCACCATTTTATTGGGGCTTACTGGGTGATAGTCCAGATGCCCGATTGTTGAGTAATAATTATTAATTCATGAAATTCAGTGGAGAATTATTCATGAAACGGAGTAATAATCATGAATTGTGCATCTATTACTAATCAATGAATCCAACGGGGAATTCGGGGAACGGAGTAATGGGATAAATTGGCTATCTATTACTAATCCATGCAGTCAGCCGAGGATTCACGGAACGGAGTAATGAGATATAATAGATTATTTTCTAGGAATTCAGTGACGAATGTCACGGTAGAATTAATCTATTGTAGAGTCGAGATATAAGATAGTTGAAGCATCATACTCGTTCTGAAAAGTGTATAGTCAGGGAACAATGTGCAGTGTTGGTGTCCTGAAGGCGTTTAGCCCTTAGATGGTATTTTCAGTTGACTTGTAATAAAAGATTCTTTGAGACTTGTGAAAGCAAAAGATTCTAGATTTCCTAAAAATAAAGAAAACTTAACTCAAAATTTGATTTCAAGATATTAAAGATAACCAAGACACTAGAATCCACTATTACACATGAATGAATGACATCAAATATTTCATAACTCTAATTAGCCTTTAAATCCTTTACATCTTAATCCACAAATAATCAAACATATTCTCAAATATTAATTGTATTCCCTAAGCATATACTATCAATTGATTAAACAAAGTATAATCTATCAAATTGAATCACAAATAATTAAGAAAATTATGTAAACATTTAAAAACTCTGCAAAAGAAGTGATTGAGTGAATTATAATTAAACATTAGAGAAAATGAAATAGTTACCCATTATTCATGTGTAAATAGCTTCATCCATTATCTTGGTTACGCGATAATTTAGCCTCTCATCATGTTGGAAACACGCTCAAAAGTTGATTTCATTTATGCTCAAAGATGGTTTACAAATGAAGAAAGTGTGAGAATGATTAAAATTACATAGAACGATATATGTTGAGTGTCGTTGTTACTATAGCAAATAAGACTATCGCGCAACAGTCGCTGAGACTGTAGCTTCTAAGACCCACGGTTGTGTGTGGTTATCACTGTTGATAAACGACTGTCTTGGTTGGTCTGTTCTTCGTGTTCTTCAGCTATGCAGCAGCATAAATGGCGTTTCCTGCAACTTTAATTTTTCGACTCTCTGTTCGTTCTAACTGCTCCCTAAACTCTCTGTATCCGTTCTCTGATATCCCAGCAACTATTTATAACCCAACAACATCGAAATATCACGCCATAACTGCCAATCATTCTCCCATTACTCGATAGTAAATAATATATTTTTGGGAATATTTCTTCCCTTTCCTCTCTTCTCACGCTGTCAACCAGTGTTTACACGCTCTAAACATGCTTCCAGATCATCAAGCAATGATTCAACACACTGATAATGCATGCAATCTTTCCAAAGACGAAATAGATATCTCGGGAATATCTTGGAGACCAAACATGCCCGGTTTTCTTTCAAATCACACCACAAGAATATTTTCTCGAAATTAAAGCTCTTACCATCTTTGTTTCGTTTAAACAGGCTGTTATCAACTAATTGTAGCGAGAAAAATATCCCAAATCTTCTCGAGTTTAATGGAGAATATTCTCCCATACAGTACGCCCCTGTTTTCTTCAACACGAGTTAACTAGCCAAATTCAATGGACGCGGATACCCAAAACTAGCCTGTTATGATCAATCAAGTCAGCCCATAAAATTCCAGCTATTGAGTCTCATGAAATCACGTCCAAAGGGTTAACCCTAATTCTGCCAGTCAAAGAACTCTTTTTCCGGCCAAAATTCAGTTTCAAACGAAGGGGATGAAGGTGCCCCTTAACCAGCTGCTTGGGTGCCAATAGTACTTTGGGCACCCCTTAGTAATTGAGGTGCCCCTTATCCAAAGGTGAGAGTTCGAATAACACGTGTCCTCCGGGTCCAAAATCAACTTTTCTAGCCGAATTTTCCAACAAAGTTTATTTCCCAAAAATACCTACACACACATAAAACACAATAATAAGCACAAAATCGAGTACCAATAATACATAAAATTGAGGACAACTTATACACAAAAATATATCTATCAGATACCCCCAAACTTATTATTTGCTAGTCCTCGAGAAAATCAAATCTAGAAAATAAAATCCTAACTCACTAGGTGGCCCTAGTGACCGAGATATAGTCTCGGGAGGGTTTACCAGAGGTGTACCCACAAAACCTTTACTCCAGACCCTAGCTATCTACGCAGAACCTTGGAAGGCACTAAAGAATCTCCTTGGTTGGCATACTTATTGATTACGGGAGGAAGTACCCTGATGCGAAATTCCAATTGTTGTACACGAGTTTGCACTCAAGCATACTAAAATTCATATATAAGTGACAGAGCTCTGCTCAGATAGTTGCTGGACATCATAATCGGAGTCACCCAGTCACATGGATAGATTTAGAAGATGGATGTGGAAAAAAAAACGTAGATGGTTTTGATGTTGACTAAGGTGAACGGGGTTTCCCATATCTTCTGAAGGCCACTGCCAAAGCGAACCTATCCTAATGGACTGAGATACTGGTCTGGACTAATACCAACACACTGGCATATACAAGGGAACCAGTGGTCGATAAACCCAACTCTAGGTCAACACAACTGGCATATACAAGGGCACCAGTGGTTGACTTTATTGAATTTATTCTGGTTGGTCTGATGGTCCGGTCTTTTTTTTTTTTTTTTTGTATCTCAATCACTCTATTTCACCCTAGCAATGGTAACAACTTGAATCGTGTGCCCCACCAAATCACTTAAAAAAACAGAAGGAGTAGGATTCAACGAGATATGGCGAAACTACCATGTTTTTTTTTTTTTAATTCTAACACTTGAGCTATGTGCTTTTATGAATAGACTCTTTAGATGTTTCCATATAATCAGATTGGTTCCTCAACTCCTACAAACCAAGATGTTCCCATCCACTTAGATTGGTTAGTGCCAACCTTAATAAGCATAAATTTCTAGGCTCTGGAGTTTATTTATTGTAACTAAAAGCTAACAAAAAGTTTCTTCCCCACCCCCAAACTTAAACCTAACATTGTCTTCAATGTTCTAAAGATGAAATTAAAAGCATGAACAAGGAGAAACTGTTACCACTTGATGGATGGAAAAAGAAATAAGGAAGGATATTATCGTAAGCATGAGCGTGGGTGCCTCCCAGAAAATTCTAAATTTAAAGTCTTTAGCTGGAAATCAAATACCTAAAAAAGGATTGTCACCTTCCAAAGTCATATACCAATAGCCGAAATAGTTGCGGGTCCTCAGAACCAAATAAAGCAGACACAAAAGAAAGACTACCATCTTGGATTAAAAAATGAGCTGACGGAGCATAACTTGATTTAGGGCTTTCATCAAGGAAACTAGATTTATCTGGGGTGTCTCTCTGGGCTCTATATAAGTGTCTACGAAAACAGGTTCAACCGAATGACATGTCTCTATAAGAATTGGGTTTCTTCATGGACAATATCTGGAGGATCGGGTAGCAGAGTTTGAAGAAACTCAAGTAGTATCTTAGACGCACAAAGCTCGAGCCCCAAGTTAGGGACTTAAATTATGGATACATGACGAACACTAGACTCATCATTACCCCCAAACTTAGGGTGAACAATATCCTCAAATGGACCAAAACCTATGGGATGGGTTCTAGGTTCCATAAAGTCAGCACAGATACTAGCTTCTTTTGGGGATTGTTCATATAAACGAACAACATCCTCATATAATGGATTTTCAAAGAAAATCTCTAGCATAGGCTCATCGACTAAGGTGTTCACCATGGTTACATCCTCCGAAGCACTGAAAGGTTCATCAAATAATGGATTATCAAACATAGTGCAGGCTAAAGGATCAGGAACTAGAGTGCTAATCATGTTCACCACTTCTAAATCATCTATCTCAGAAGATTTAATGACATTAAAGACATTTAGCTCAATAGTCATATTACCAAAAGATATGTTCATAAGTCCGGTTCTACAATTGATGACAACATTAGATGTGGCTAAGGATGGACGACCTAAAATCACCGGTATTTGAGCACTTGGGTCCTGAAGAGGCTTGGTATTTAGAACAACAAAATCCAATGGGTATATGAACCTATCAACCTCAATAAGAACATCTTCTATGACACCACGAGGCACTTTCACAGACCTATCAGCTAATTGAAGTGTCATTTTGGTCGGTTTCAACTTACCAAGTCCTAGATGGGTATACAAATGGTATGAGAGTAAGTTAATACTAGCTCCTAAGTCAAGCAATGCCTTATCAACTACATGATTACCAATCACACAAGATATGGTGGGGCATACAGGGTCCTTATACTTAGGGGGTGTTTGGTTCAGAAGAATTGAACTTACTTGACCAGCTAAAAAGGCTTTCTTATGGACATTCAACTTACGCTTTCGTGTACAAAGATCTTTAAGGAACTTGGCATAAGCGGGCATATGCCTACTTGCTTCTCATAATGGAATGTTGATGTTCACCTGCTTAAATGTTTCTATCATCTCGTTGAAAGTTGACTCCTTCTTTGTTGGGGCTAACAAATGTGGATATGGGGCTCTAGGCACATAGGTAGTCCTATCAGGAATTTCTTGGGACTCCTTAGAAATTGTTTCAGTTTCCTCAGCTATGGGTTCCTCTTCGGAAGTAGAAGGTGGAACTACAGTATGTCCACTAGACATGGCTACCTTATTGTCTACCGTTTTACCGCTCCTAAGGGTTGTTATTGCATTAACATGATCGGATGCTCTTTCACCTATTTCATTAATTCCTCTAGGGTTGGGTTGAGTTTGACTAGGAAACTTACCTCTTTCTCTTAAAGACTCATTTATCTGACTAACCTGAGTTTTCAACTCGGAAATAGCCTGAGAGTTAGCCTGACCTATTCTCTTATTTTCTTCTAAACCTTGAGCAACAGATTGCTGAAACTGCACAGTGTTACGAGTTAACAAAGCAAAAGACTCTTCTAAACTCATAATCTTCTTATCCGAAGGGTTCTGAAATTGTGCCGGAGCTGAAGGATTATTAGTATATCCAAAACCTGGGGGAACCTGAGAGTTACTAGACTGGCCTTGATTCTGGCCCTTAAACCAAGAAAGGTTGGGATGGTTTCTCCAGCCAGGGTTATAGGTTTCTGAATATGGGTCAAACTTCTGACGGTTATCGAATCTAGTGTTGTTATAAAGAGCATTGGCTTGCTCCTCAACAGTATGGCCTTCCCAAAAAGGCTATATTCTACCACTATTATCACTAGAATGACCTAATTCTAAGGCTTCTAACCTTTTGCCCATGGCTGCTATTTTAGCATCTGACTCATAAGATCCTTCTACTCTATTGACATTTCCTCTACTTAGAAGAATTATTTTTTGGGGTTCCCTACTATTTTCCCATTGTTGGGTGTTATTGGCGATTTCATTCAAAAATGTCATCGCCTCATCAACAGTTTTATTCTCAAACCCACATGTGGTGCATAAGGACTCAACCATGGTTGTTGTTGAATAATCTAAACCCTCGTAGAGGACCTGAACTAACCAAACCATATCTAAACCATGATGAGGGAATTGAGATATTAAGTCATTGAACCTTTCTAAATACCTATATAAAGATTCTCCCTCTTGTTGAGCAAAAGTATGTCCTAATAGACGATATTTTGTGCCTTGGGAAAAACTTCTGTATAAAGGCAGATGTAAGTTGGCGATAGGTTTCAATTGACTCAGAAGCCAAACTATACAGCCAATATTTGGAGTTATCTTTTAAGAAAAAGGGAAATAACCTAAGTTTCAACGCATCATCACTAAGGTTTTTAATTTTCAGAGTACTACAAACTTCCTCAAATTCCCTAACATGAAAATATGGGTTCTCATTCTCTTTTCTTAAAAATATTGGGAGCATCTGTAAAGTCCCAGGGTTGAGTTCATAATTTGCCTCGGTTTCAGCTAACTTGATACAAGACAGACGAGAGGTCCTAGTTGGGTTTAATAAAGCTTTCAAAGTTGCCATTTCTGGCACTAAAAAAGGACTAGGAGTACTTTCTTCACTAATTATCAAGTTTTCAAAGCTGAAATTTCCAAAGACAGGGCTCTCAAAAGAAGAGTCTTCGAGCTCCCCGCCTTCACAAGAAGAACTACTAGGTTTATCACTAATCAAACGACCTAGAGTGTTTCTTTTCCAAGCCCGCTCTCTAATAACCTCGGGAATACACTAGAAAAACAAAAGAAAAACAAAAGAAATCCTAAAAGGAAGGGAAGTTCTATGCAAACACAAACAAGGCTGACTCCACCACAATAAACCTACTGATTTCTAGCAAATAAAAAGCATGATGGCTCCACTTAGATTGTTTCTAGACCAGCTTCCAATCCTTCGAAAGGGAATTCGTTACAATTTAAGCAAACTCCTCTGGAATCAATCCGAGTTAAAGAAAGTTGAATCGAGACGAGGGAAGCTCAATGGATCTTTGATACCCAAGGCCTCACCGACGTTACAAGGCGGCGTATTCAACTCACATAAACCATCATGAACTTTGAAGCATGGTTAAAAGAGTAACCAATATTTTTCGAATGACTTTCCTATTAAGATCGTTACCCTATAGGTCTCGTTCTAGTCAAATTTTAGGCTTAGGTTCGCGTTTGGTTTCGTTTTCCTAAGGCGCGCAAGAAGGGAACGGTGATGAAATCCGAACCCTTATCTTGTATGGCCAGTCCTTGCCCTTTACTAGGAAATTAAAGCAGTCGTTTTAAAATCCTCAGCATATATGCAAACGAAGGAATACAGTAACTCGCTGACAGGGGATTCGCGAGTGTTTCGACAAACTTACCTCCCGTACCAGACGGGCGAAGAACTGCTGAAGTCGACTCGGGCCACGACTCCTATGTCATGTACGAACCCGAGGGGCCGAGGCGATATCGTAATCGTCGTCCTTCTCTGCAAACAATTTATATTTGAACTCTCTTCCGTAGGGTTAAAAAAAAAAAGTCCCAAAGTCCAAAGTCCAAAAATAAAGTGCAAAAGAAAAAGATAATCTAAAAAAAATTCTAAAACAAATGTCTCTCTCTCTCTTCTTTTTAATTAATTTTTATTCTTCTTTTCTTTCGCTCCTTTCGCTTTGCTTTTACTCCAAATCTTTAAGTATTCACCAAAAGTTTTGGCAAATTTTTCTTTCGCTCCAAACTCCAAAATTTGTAAGGAAAAGACAAAAACCCAAAAACATAAAGAAGAAAAAATAAAATAAAAATGAAATACAAATAAAAACCTAAAACAAAAATCTAAAAACTCTAGCCTAAAGACAAGTTCGCGTCGGCGGCGCCAAAAATTGATGGTATTTTCAATTGAGTTGTAGTAGAAGATTCGTTGAGACTTATGAAAGCAAAAGATTCTAGATTTACTAAAAACAAAGAAAACTTAACTCAAAATTTGATTTCAAGATATTAAAGATAACCAAGACACTAGAATCCACTATTACACATGAATGAATGACATCAAATATTTCATAACTCTAATCAGCCTTTAAATCCTTTATATCTTAATCCACAAATAATCAAACAAATTCTCAAATATTAATTGTATTCCCTAAGCATAGACTATCAATAGATTAGACAAAGTATAATCTATCAAATTGAATCACAAATAATTAAGAAAATTATGTAAACATTTTAAAACTCTGCAAAAGCAGTGATTGAGTGAATTATAATTAAACGTTAGAGAAAATGAAATAGTTACCCATTATTCATGTGTAAATAGCTTCATCCATTGCCTTGGTTACGCGAGAATTTAGCCTCTCATCATGTTGGAAACACGCTCAAAATTTCATTTCATTTATGCTCAAAGATGGTATACAAATGATAAAAGTGTGAGAATGATTAAAATTACAGAGAACGATATATGTTGATTGTCGCTGTTACTATAGCAAATAAGACTATCGCCAACAGTCGCTGACACTGTAGCTTCTAAGACCCACGGCTGTGTGTCGTTATCACTGTTGATAAAAGACTGTCTTGGTTGGTCTGTTCTTCGTGTTCTTCACCTATGCAGCAGCAGAAATGACGTTTCCTGCAACTTTGATTTCTCGACTCTCTGTTCGTTCTAACTGCTCCTCAAACTCTCTGTATCCGCTCTCTGATATCCCAACAACTATTTATAACCCAACAACATCGAAATATCACGCCATAACTGCCAATCATTCTCCCATTGCTCGATAGTAAATAATATCTTTTTGGGAATATTTTCTTCCCTTTCATCTCTTCTCACGCTGTCAACCAGTGTTTACACGCTCCAAACATGCTTCCAGATCATCAAGCAATGATTCAACACGCTGATAATGCATGCAATCTTTCCAAAGACGAAATAGATATCTCGGGAATATCTTGAAGACCAAACGTGCCCTGTTTTCTTTCAAATCACACCACAAGAATATTTTCTCGAAATTAAATCTCTTACCATCTCTGTTTCGTTTAAACAGGCTGGTATCAACTAATTGTAGCGAGAAAAATATCCCAAATCTTCTCGAGTTTAATGGAGAATATTCTCCCATACAGTACGCCCATGTTTTCTTCAACACGAGTTAACTAGCCAAATTCAATGGACGCGGATACCCAAAACTAGCCTGTTATGATCAATCAAGTCAGCCCATAAAATTCCAGCTATTGAGTCTCATGAAATCACGTCCAAAGGGTTAACCCTAATTCTTCCAGTCAAAGAACTCTTTTTCCGGCCAAAATTCAGTTTCAAACGAAGGGGATGAAGGTGCCCCTTAACCAGCTGCTTGGGTGCCAATAGTACTTTGGGTACCCCTTAGTAATTGAGGTGCCCCTTATCCAAAGGTGAGAGTTCGAATAACACGTGTCCTTCGGGTCCAAAATCAACTTTTCGAGCCGAATTTTCCAACAAAGTTTATTTTCCAAAAATACCTACACACACATAAAACACAATAATAAGCACAAAATCGAGTACTACTAATATAGAAAATTGAGGATAACTTAGACACAAAAATATGTCTATCACCCTCCAGCAAACAATTATGTCCAGAGTGTAACACCCCGAGTTTCCGGACCAGGGTCAAGCCCGTATGGAGATCCGAACCCAAAGCGAACGGGTCGGAAAGAGACTTATGCATATATTTCTCTTACTTAAATATTTATATTAAACATTATAAATGCTTTATGAACATGAATTGATGAATTCAAATTTACTAAAAATCTCTAACAACATTTTAGTTCAAATTTACATTTCAAACAATTACAAGAAACAACACAATCACTAAGAAACTCAATCCTAGCTTCCGCTGCGCTACTCTAACAAATCTGCAACGGATGTCAATTAGGGTGAGATGAGTAGAATGCATTCCCAATCTCAAAACAGCATAACAAATTCAAGAGTCAAATAACATACAACTTGAGCATACGACATGATTTCGAGTGATCAATGATATATATATATATATATATTGAACCAACAAGATTACAACACAAGTATTATTTTCAATAAATCATTTCATTCATGTAGTCAATCATGAATTTATAGTACCAATATTATTTATAACAAATCATATCATTGATATTTTAAACTTGAGTTCATAAGACCAATAATATATCAACAGTTCATCTAATTATATTTAAAACTTGAGTTCATAACACCAATAATATATATCAAAAATTCATCCAATTAGATTTTACACTTGAGTTCATAACACCAATTACGTTTTCCAACAAATCATTTAATCTAGATTCCAACAATTCATTCATTTGAGTTTCAACACGTGGGTTCATAACACGAATAATATTTGAAAAATTCATTCAATTATACTTCACTGATGAGTTCATAACACCAATAATATATCAACAATTCATCCAATTAGATTTCATATTTGAATTCATAACACCAATTATGTTTTCCAACAAATCATTTAATCTAGATTCCAACATATTATCACATATTTATATTGTCACCTCAAACCATGAGCTTACAATGTTAATATCATTATCAACAAATCATCCATTTAGGATTCAACCCATCAATTCATCACAACAATAATGGTTTCAACAATTCATGCAATTAGACTTCACAAATGTGTTCATAACACCAATTATGTTTCCAACAAATCATTTTTCAACACATGCATTATTCATAAATTAATATTTTCATTAACACACCATGAGTTTACGGTACAAAAACCTTGGTTCGTACACCCACCTATCATTTGTCGGCACGGACAGCCTTCATCGATGGTCAGGAACAAAAGTTCCTATGGGGATCATACCCATGTGCTCTCGGGGATCATTACCCGTTTCATTCACAGTACGAAAACCTTGGTTCGTAAAACACCTATCGTTTACCGGCACGGACAGCCGCCATTGATGGTAGGGAAACACAAGTTCCCATGGGGATCATTACCCATTTAACTCTCGGGGATCATTACCCGCCGTTAGCATGAAACGATATTTCATCTAACGGAAAAAACATGAACTCATTTCATTTTTAAAATCATTTTACAAACAACACAAGCAACCATGGCTTAACAACATAAATTTCTTTCAAGCATTTCTACAAACAAGCTAACTACAGCCATATTATATTATATGTTTCACGGTAATAAATTTAACCAATCATATCCAAACTTTACCGGGACATACATGAACCAATCATAAACAACATATTAAAATTTCACAGTAACCAACAGTTCAAACAAAAGATAATGAATTTATAATGACAACCTAAAAACTTGGCAGATTACATGTCGTTACCAAATAATTCATGATAAATTCATAATAATCTGAAATTAACCCAGTCCAAAGCACATACATAGATAAATTACAAACCTACAACTTTTGTCAAGAACTAAAATCATTTTAACATCATTAAGACTTCCTAAGAACATCAAAACCACAGAAATACAAAACTGTTCAGAATTTTATAAATCTTTAACGAAACCAAAACAAACATTCAACGGTGAATTTACGATTATCGTAAAATTTTAACTAGTGGTACCCAATTATGTTATATACCAATAATCAAAGTCTGATCATCAATCAAATTCATTAAAATACACAGATAAATTTCGGAACCCTAATGATATAAGATTAAATAAATTTTAAATCAAAGTATACAAAGGAACACAAAGAGAAAGGGATCAAATATTCTACCTTTAATTAGCTACGATCTCCTCTAGATTATCCATAGCCTTCTTCTCTAAAAAAACTCTAGATCCATCTCTTTCTCCTTCTCATTCTTTTCCAAATCTAAAATTATTTCTTCTTATTATTTTTCTTAACTAATTTATTTATCTTTTCATTTTCCCTTAATTTTATTTATTATTGATTATTCTATTTCACCCTAAATTTTTGTCTTTCTAGTTCAATCCACCCACATAGGTTAAGGCTAAGGGACAAAAAACTAAGCCACAAGGTTAACTAATCAGGGTATAACCCGACCCGTAACAATAGCTAAAAATGCAGGGTATTACACAGAGAGCCGCCTGAATCTATACACGGTTTCTCTACATAGTCAGGAAACAACGAGTATCACCGACGTCCTGAAGGCGTTAATACCTCCAGCAAACAATTATGTTCGGAGGACCACCCAATCATGTTATTCTCACGATGAAATGCGTAGCATCGGATGCTCAGCTAGTGGGAGGCCTTTCGAGAAACATATTCATCATGGGTCTGAGAGGAAGGCTCACTCAGTTAGAGATCGTGAAACGGTTTACGGATCCTAAATCATGAAATGTCACATGTGCTCCTGAAGCCGGGTCAGAAACATGCAGTATCATGATTTTACGATTTTGACCTTTGTCGAAAATCCACCATCAATAGTTCACACCAAAGGTTATGAACCCAAATATCTTCTTTGCCTTCAAATCTTCTTTGATCTTCAATAAACACCTGCACACAATCAACTTTAATCTCTTGTGATCAATCACACACAGAACGGAGTCTGTTAACAATAGATTATCACAGGATGTCTTTAGAACTACAAACAGTTTACAGATCCCCGTCGAAACTTCGATCTATTTTGAGTGAATCTTATATCAGAAGAGAAGATTCTCAAGCATAAACAAACTAGGTGCAATAAAAGTTCAACAACCGTTGGTCAATCAAATCAATCAAAAACTAATAATAAACTACAATTATCTAGTTTCCCACCAACGGTACTAATAGAGCTTCTCAATCCCAGAGAAGTCTTTAAACCGAGCGGTCGTAAGAGATTTCGCCTAATTAGGTTGCTTTCCTCTCCGAATAGGCGGCTCCACCAGTAACAACACAACTAGGTAGTTTTTCTGGCTCTGAGGATTAGTTTGCTTGAAATGGAAACTTCAATATTTTTAGACCAAGGAAGTTTGGACACCAAGGAATTTCCAAAACCGAATATTCTCACAGATATGCAATAAACACCAAATCGGTTTTCATATTTCTTGGAAATGCTCTATCCAATTAATGACCGAATCTCAGTAGAAAATTTCCAACTAGTAAATGAACATTACTAATTTTTATTTTCTAAAGATATACATTTTAATTGATGGAAATTAAAAGCATATAAAACTAAGAACCTTAATTGAAAGATTCTCAATTTATTTCGATCCGGGATTCTCCTTTAGCTATTAAGGAATATCTTTGAACAATAAAAGATAGGAGCTACTGCACATGTTCAAAGTATGTCGACATCTTAACTTTGTAAGTCCTTTTTCATATTTACAATCTTGGAATTGATTTTCCACACTTCCAAACAAATTTAGAATTGGTTCATCTGACTTCCAAGAACTATGTGATTGATTATCCTATCAAATCACAAATCATGGGTTTCACGGTTCTACCAAAACAAGTTTCGGTTCTACCTCCATGTGGGTACTAGAATTAGTCACACTAGTTACCAAACCTTGGTTGACTAGGTACTAGGATCGATTCCCACATATATGGTATCTCACTTGTATTTGCGGAACATGTTCATAGGATCGGTTCCCAATAATTAAAAACGTGTTGCACATGTTCATAGGATCGGTTCCAAATAACTAAAAACTTGTTGCACATCTTACAAGGATCGATTACCCTTTTGTGATCGGTTGCACCTCTTACTAGGATCGTCGGTCCCCTAATGTCTACAGTTGGTCATACCAATTACAACAAATCGATCATACCATCTCAGGTGATTACTTAAGATCAGTTTCACTAATAAAAGTCATACCAATACATAAGTCAAGCCTGAATAGTTTTACCAAGAACATAAGCAAGTCACCAGCGGTTATACTAAACACACATATTGGTAATCCAAAGATTTGCAATGAATAACAATACCAATAATCCTAGATATTTCCCTTTCGATTCATAAAACAAGTTTATGAATTGTACTTCCTTTAAATGAATGTAAAATATTGTTTCCTAAGAAGAAATCTTCACCCATACCCATACATAATCACAATAGTATTCATATGATTATGTCGATGTCTTATATACGAAGTTCAAAAGATAAGCGTTATACTTCGTATTGTATTCCTCAATACTATGTCTAACTAGAGTATAATCATTCACAGCTTCGCAGTTATGTTTTCAATATGCACGACTTAAAAGATACGTTAGGGAATGAAACAGTCCAAGTCAAATATTACTAACCTCAAGTGGAAGGATGATGTCGTCGTTGTAGCTCCTTACTTCTTCACATTCTTCAAGTCTTCACGTAATACTTGTAATGTCTCATATCCTAATATTTTCAAGCTAACTTATATGAAGTTGACTCTAGTAAATAATCAAGTGACTCTTTAAATGAGTTTTAGTTTACTAAAATATGACAATCAAACTTGACATACCAACGCTTGGTGGGTTCAACCGAGCTATGCTCTAACAAAAACTTCATTGGGATTGTGAATCCAGACTCAACTATTTTCTTTGTAGTTGCGTGATCTGATCTTGATGTTTCTATCGTGTTGAGTATAATTCAAATAATTGACTCGAGATTAAATTCCCGATAGGCAAGATAAAAGTAATCACAAACATCTTCGTCTTTTCGTTTGTGATTCCACAATATCTTGTTTCGCTAGTCGATTAATATTATTGTGAGGTGATTGTAACACTAGGCTTTTCTACGAGAATATAAGTCTGGTTTATAAATTGGTTCCTATTCACCTTGATTTATCAAAATATGAAACAAAAACTCTTGGGTATTTATGTGGGAGACAGATTTATTCAATCTATAGACTTTTATGTATGAGACCAATTTGTTTATCAAGTCTTCGACTTTGGGTCGTAGCAACTCTTGGTTGTGGGTGAGATCAACTAAGGGAATCAAGTGCGTAGTATCCTGCTAGAATCAGAGACGTAAGGAATGCAACTGTACCTTGAACCAGTGTGAGATTGATTAGGGTTCAACTACAGTCCAGTCTGAAGTTAATTGGTAGTAGTCTAGAGTCTGTAGCGGCTTAATACAGTGTGGTGTTCAATCTGAACTAGGTCCCGGGGTTTTTCTACATTTGTGGTTTCCTCGTTAACAAAATTTTGGTGTCTGTGTTATTTCTTTTCCGCATTATATTTTCTTATATACTTAAAATATCACAGGTTGTGCGTTAAGATCAATCAATTAGAATATCCAACCTTTGGTTGTTGATTTACATTGATTGACACTTGAACATTGGTCTTTGGTACCGTTCAAGTAACTCCTCTTATATGCAATCGTGCTCGCAGATTTCTATTTGCGGATTGAATTAAGAGTTAGAGATATTAAGATCTTTGATATACTTTACTCTAGATTGAGTCTGACTGTCTAGTTGATTCTACAAAAAGTTTATTAGAGTAAGTCCTCTCAGATTTCTAAGCGAATTGTTGGGTATGGTTTTAGACCCCCGCATTTTCAATAACTCTTTGATATCTTTCCTTGATTGAGTCTGACTGTCTAGTTGATTCTCTCGGAATTATATTGGAGTTAGTCCATACAGATTTCCAAATGAATTATTGGGTGTGGTTGTTATACCCACA
The DNA here is from genome assembly GCF_003573695.1 of Papaver somniferum. Classification (NCBI taxonomy): domain Eukaryota; kingdom Viridiplantae; phylum Streptophyta; class Magnoliopsida; order Ranunculales; family Papaveraceae; genus Papaver; species Papaver somniferum. Next base: position 120,652,905 of record NC_039365.1, on the reverse strand, counting down.
CTTTTTCAATTGGTATCAGAGCAGGAAAACACGCTAAGACCTTATAAGTCTTTGTTTGAATCAATCTGATTATTATGGCAGAAGTGTTATCTCTATAAACGTACCGCCAGCCTTCGATGACACGAACTATTTATGGTGGAAAATTGCTATGCGTGCTTTTATACAAGCGCGAGGTTTTCAATCATGGGTTCATATTGTTAATGGCTATAATCCTCCATTAGTTACAGTAGACGGTGTAACTGTTGCAAAGGATATTGGTGATTATAATGATCTTGAGATTCTTGCTGCAAAGCAAAATTCTGACGGATTAAATGCTATCATCCATGCCATTACCCCAGATCTTCAGCACCACGTGACTACGTGAAATAAGTCTAAAGATGCTTGGGATATCTTAGAAACCGTATTTGAAGGGAATGCCGCATAGAAAGAATCAAGACTTCAAAACCTAGCATCTGACTGGGAAAACCTTCGCATGTATGATAATGAAACCTTTGATGAGTTTAACCAAAGACTTTCTTAAATAGTTAACGCCTCATATTCATTAGGAAGAACTATTCCAGAGAAAGTTATTGTGTGCAAAATTCTCAAGTCTCTACCATCAAGATATGAGTCTAAGAAACATGCCATTGAAGAAGCACGTGATATTTCAACACTCTCCAGAAATACTCTTGTTAGAAAGTTAAATATCTTTGATAATGAACATCGGTCTGGAAAAGAGGTGATTTCTCTTAAAGCTGCTGACAATTCTGAATCCTCTAAGGATAAATCTGGTTCACCAGATACTAAGGATGTTACTCCACGACAATTTAGAAAACTCTCGAGAAACAGGAAAAAGAGTTTCTTTAAAGTTATAACATCTCCTAATGATGATGTATAATGCTTTAACTGTCGTTGTTTCGGGTACTTTTCTTCGAATTTCCCTAGCTGGAGCCGTAGACAATCGGCATATGCATAAGCTTTGCCTACTCTTGATGATGAACCTGAATATTATGATTACTAAGAGTACGCAGGAAAGGTTGCATTAGCTACTGGAAATAATCTTCCGGATACTGATTCTGATTCTGACGAAGAAGTGTTCCATGTAGATCCAGTTGCTAATAAACTTCTTAAGCAACGTCATCAGAAACTTTCATAGCTGAAAGCACCATATTCAGTGAGAAAGTAAAATATGACAGATTTCGTACTCGGAATAAAGACTTGCAATACCAACTTGATTCTGTTGGTGCAAGAGATTATCTCAATGAAATACAAAAGCTTAAAGAAGGAATTTTCGGAATTCGAGATCGGGACGAATCTAGATAACTTGGAGAACATTGAGATGAACTTGTTATTTGATTCGGAACGAGAAGATCTCAAAGTTCAATGTGAATCATCCAAGAATGATCTAGTTGTTGCACTTGAAAAGGTCAGAAGGTTGGAAGAAGAAAACTCTAGCTTAAAAGAGAGTTTGTCTAGAAATAGCAGCTCAGATAAATTAACCTCAATATTGGGAGCATGTAGAATTCATCGTGATACACGAGGATTGGGCTATGAAAGAATAGACACTCCTGGTATTTGAAAAGAGGTATAATTAGTCAGAGCTAAAGTTTCTTCTTAACCAAAACCTTCCATGGTTGACAAAAGTGAAGTATCTCTACCAACTGCCGACGACGAAAAGACGAAATTCTGTCAAGCTCCAAAGCAAGCACATACACATTCAGGTAACACTAAACATAACTTTTTCCATCATACTAAACATTTTTATATTTGTGGAAAACCATGTCACTTGCAAAGGAATTGTAGATTTCTTAAATGAGATAAAACCATATCTGATTCTGTTAAGATGAAAAGATTTGATGTTTCAAACTGGAGAAAAACTAAGTCTCATAATATCAGTTCTTCCAATATTCCCACAAAGAAGTTTCATAATTATATTGGGTAGAAAAATAAATAAGTTTCTCCAAAAGCTTCTCAGAAATGGGTACCAAAGAAGATAAATAAAGTAACGAGTGCTATCAAGAAGGATCTCCCAGACAAGAGTTCGACAAGGGATAACATCTTAAAAAGGTATGGAATAATTATTGAAAGTTTCAAGGAAGTTGTTAAATTCCTATGCATGATTTTGTTTCGAATACCTTTGGTAAGTAAGATTTTGTTCAGCTCAACAAAACTTGATTGTGTTGGAAGTGCATCCTCACCAAGAAGCTCTTGTAAATGCGGTGAGGATTGCAGAAGAATTAGGGCGCACATATCATGTTGGGTACTTTTTTTATATGTGGAAGCTTTTTGCTTTAGCTAGATTCATCTTATATTCTTGACGAAAGTCAAAAGATGATCATGTGAAAATCGCCTTGTAACATCTTACGTGATTTGTTTGAGACAGTCATTTGATGTAGACTCAGAATGTTTCGTATTGATAGATCACTTGAAAATTGCTTTGAAGCTAATAGTTTGTATGAGACATCTATTGTCGTCTTCCAAGAATGTTTTAATGGTTTAAATGAGAGTTTAGAACAATTGGATATAAGCATAGTATGCGTACTTGCATATATGTAGTCCAAGTCCGGGAACCATGGTATGCATACCCGTGTGCGTACTGGTTGGTTTAGTGAAAGTCCGGGAACCTTGTACGCATACTGATACACGTACTGGCATGAGGTTCAGGTCTGAGAATTTCTGCTCAGTTTGGTGGTATGCGTACCCGTTCGCATACTGGCGAACCCAAACTTAGTCCGACCACTAAGGTATACATACCCGCTTGTATACTTGAGTGGGTTATGTTCTAGAATCGGTTGTGTCATGAACTAATACATTTATATAATAAGGAATGTAATCTTTTGCAAACCGTGGCTATATGTTCATGATTTGATTCGAGTGAATCAAAACCGATTTTGCTTCAATTGTGTCTTATATACTTCTATGAGAATATAGATAATTGAACAACTCTAGAACTAGTTTCATTTGAGTCATTTAAACTAGTTATGTGTTAGATGAATATGGCTAAATACCACATGTATGATTCTTAATTACCTAACTTGATTTGTATTTGAAATTCTTAAGTATAACAGGTTAAAAGCAATAATCAAAGCCATTGGATGTTGGTTTTTATTGTCAAAGAAACTTTTTCATACACTTATGTAACCATTCTTGGTGTAAATCCTTGTGGAAAAGGTTATTCTTCTCTCTAAGCATATCAATTCTTATTTATACAAGATTGTATCTTGGAAAAGATGATCACAATACTTGATCTTCATGATTACATATTGTGTGTTGTTTACCATGAGATAGTTCTAATTTTTTAGTAACACGATCTCATGAGAGACTTTCAATGATTGATCCTTAGCTCGTATCTCTGTGTGGGATTTCTAAAATCAATATATAAATCATTTTCCCTTGAGAATGGTCACTCTTGTTGTTCTTTCGGGAATGCCATTTTATGGGGGAGAATTCTTAAATGAACTTGTGCTTAATAGCTATATCTTTGAGGGGAGAAGCGGTTGTGGAACATGTAAGGGTTAACTTGTATCTTAATAAAATCATTGATGAAGTCACTAAGTTTCGACTCCGTGATATCATTTAAAGTAAAGTTGATATGTTCTCTTTTAGTCATGAATAATCTCTTTGAGAATTTCATTATGATCCCACAATTTTCGTGCCTTTGCCAATTTATATTGACAAAAAGGGGGAGAATTATTTTGTAGTTCACACTACATATACATATGGTTTACGGATCATTATGTAAGGGGGAGTGGTTTTCATTCTGAGAAAGTATTGACTAAGGGGGAGTGATACATATCACCGTAGTATTATTGTCAAAGTTTTAATACAATTGAACTTTGATATTGTGTAATAATACTATGATAGATCTTCAACAAGTACATGATGAACACACGCATGGTTGAAGAACCAAGGAAAACAAGCATGTCGGATTTTGGAGCTGTAATGCTTTTAACGAGTACAATACATATGTAAAATGGTTTTGTCACTAAAATTGACAAAGGGGGAGATTGTTAGAGCATTGCTCGGTTGAACCCACTAGCGTTAGTATGTCAAGTTAGTTATGAATTTTAGTTTCCAAAATGTATTCTTGATTTAGTTTACTAAAGATAGTTTTGGACTAGATTAAGTCTAAGAAGTATAATCGAAGCTATCTTTGAAGGATGAAGTTTGAAGACTACAAGAAGACATCAACAAGGACTTCATCAACAAAGGTATGTGTTAATTGATTTCATTTGGATTCTTGTTCAATTATACCTTTCTAATCTATCAAAATAGATGGTTACTCTATGGAACAATTCCTATGACGGTAAATGTACATTTATGTACATATACTTGAGGTTATTTGATTCACGACTTTGGTGACAATAACCTTTATCCCTATAAAGGATCTCATGTTTTAGTGAATGAGCTTATGAATTCAACGAGCCAAGAATCACTCAATTCCGAGCTATAACGATGAAGTTATGAATGATTTAGTAAAGTAACAATTATAAGTGTTGTTGTAATTGTTACAGTTCGTTAGTAGGAAACAATCCACGAACTAATTGTAACAGTTCACGGACTTGATCCTAATTACGTGACTAGAAGACAATTTTGGTCAAGTTTTTGATGTTTCCTTATCTAGGCAAGATATCTATGTACCCAGTTCACGTAACGACGTAGCTATAGTTCGGAAATATCTTTTGGGTACACATACCCAGTGTGCAAACCCAAAAAATTCTGTTACTCGCGAACTCGGGTTAGTACGCATACCTAGTATGCATACCGAAAAGTTTTATGAACTCCTAAACTCTTTTTTGTCTTAAGGGTATACAAACTCGGTACAAGTACCATGACAAAACACGAACTGGAAGTAAGTACACGCACTAGGTACACGTACTTACTGTTAGAGCACTGCTCGTTCAAACTCGCATGCGTTTCTATCTCAAACATGTTTATCAATGTTAGTGATAAAAACTATAAGTCTTGATTTATAGCCTATTTATAGATGTCTCGGACTAGGACATAGTTTGTGTAGTTGAGCTTAGACTTCACGGCACTTATCACTTGAAGACGAAGAAGTACTAAGGAGAGCTTGTGGAACTTCATCGACAAAAGGTATGTGGAGACTTAAACTCATCTATCACTTGGAAAGTATATTTCTACTCTATCTCCTATATTGATACATAAGTCGTGTTACGATATAGTTTTCTCTATACACATTTGAGATTTTGAGCTGAGTATATCTCGCTCACATATTTCTCGAAATATGTGTTGGTAAGATTTCGCTTCGACCAAGTTCATCTTATATCATGAGAAAATTGTTGAGTAACATCTTATATTGTTAGTGTGATACAATCATTTGGTGTAAGACTTGGAAAGTTTCGATAATGATTATTTCAATATCTTGAAAATTGCTTTGATGCTAATATTGTGTGAAAACGACTATTGTCATTATAGAAGAATGTTTCAATGATTGAAATAAAGAGTTTAGAATCTTGTAACCATCTTTGGATATAAACATAGTATGTTCTCACATTAGTGTATAAGTCCAAAACCGGGATCCTAAAGTATGCATACTTGTGTATATACAAAAAGGTTGTAGGAGATTGGGTAAGTATGCTTACCCGTACGCATACTGGCGGAAGTTCACGTCCGTGAATTTCTGCTGAGTTTGAATACCAAAACCAAACTCATCCGGTTACCTAAAGTACGCGTACCCATTCACATACTGGCGGAAAGTTCACGTTCGTGAATTTCTGCTGATTTTGAAAACTAAAACAAACTCAAATCCGGTTACTTAAGTACGCATACTTAAGTGGTTACTTTCTAAGATTTATCAATAAGGAATGCGATCTTTGCAAACTGTGGCTATAATGTTCATGTATCGATTCGAGTGAATCAAACCGATTTTGCTTCAATTGTGTTCTTGTATATATCCATGAGAATATAACAATTGAACAACTCTTTAACTAGTTTCATTTGAGTCATTTGAACTAGTTATGGTTAAGATGAATAAGTTTGATATGAGAGTAATCATATCGCTAACCTCGGTTAACTATTTGTGAACCAACATGGTGTACACGTTTGGGTACTGTTACATAAACCTAAATGAGGGTACATTTCATTTGTGTGTAACAAGCTAAGTTCGATCTAATGGTTGAAAGATATTAGCTTGGTTGAATCGGGTTTTTCATCTAACGGTGAATATTGAATGCTTTGTTACCAAGGTAATTTGGATTGCAAACCCTGATTTGAAAACTATATAAAGGAGAACTCTAGCAACTGGGAAACCTAATCCCCACACCTCCTGTGTGCTACTAGTTGCATAACTAGAGTCGATTTTCCGTTAACCTTAGGTTTCTTCTCGAAACCCTGTAGGTTAACGACTTGAATACTTCATTGGGATTATGAAGCCAGACCCAACTATTCTCTTTGTAGTTGCGTGATCTGATCTTGCTGTTTCTATCATGATTGAGTGCAATTGTAAAATTGGCTTGATATTTATATCTCCGATAGGAAAGATAGAAAAGTAATCACAAACACCTTCATCTCATCGTTTGTGATTCCACAATAACTTGTTTCGCTAGTCGATTAAGTTTATTGTGAGGTGATTGATAATACTAGGTTGTTCTTTGGGAATATAAGTCTGGTTTATCAATTGGTTCCTGTTCACTTTGATTTATCAAAAGACAGAACAAAAACTCTTGGGTATTTATGTGGGAGACAGATTTATTCAATCCTATAGATTTTTCTGTGTGAGACAGATTTGTTTATCAAGTCTTCTACTTTGGGTCGTAGCAATTCTTAGTTGTGGGTGAGATCAGCTAAGGGAATCAAGTGCGTAGTATCCTGCTGGGATCAGAGACGTAAGGAGCGCACCTGTACCTTGAATCAGTGTGAGATTGATTAGGGTTCAACTACAGTCCAGTTCGAAGTTAATTGGTTGTAGGCTAGTGGTTGTAACGACTTAATACAACGTGGTGTTCAATCTGGACTAGGTCCCGGGGTTTTTCTGCATTTGCGGTTTCCTCGTTAACAAAATTCTGGTCTCTGTGTTATTTCTTTTCCGCATTATATTTTGTATAATTGAAATATCACAGGTTGTGCATTAAGATCAATCAATTAGAATATCCAACCTTTCGTTGTTGATTTACATTGATTGACACTTGAACATTGGTCTTTGGTACCGTTCAAGTAATTCCTCTTATATTCAATCAGGCTCGCAGATTTCTATTTGCTGATTGAATTAAGAGTTAGAGATATTAAAATTTTTGATATACTTTATTCTAGATTGAGTCTGACTGTCTAGTTGATTCTCTATAAAGTATATTGAAGTAAGTCCTCTCAGATTTCCAAACGAATTGTTAGTTGTGGTTGTTATACCCCCGCATTTTCAATTGGTATCAGAGCAGGCAAACACCTTAAAGACCTTACAAGTCTGTGTTTGTAGCAATCTGATATGGACAGAGGTGTTATCTCAATAAATGTACCACCAGATCCAGGGATTCCAGAAGTCACTTCCATGTCTGATTTAATTAAATACATATAAGAAACTCTTTCTGAACCTCCACTAGGATTAAAATCCCTTGAAGTTTTTTCAGGAATTGAAAAAAAACTTGAAAGCCTATCTTCTGATGTTGATCTTTATCTCCAGAATGAACAAGAATATCTTGACAGGCTAAATCAAGTTATGATGAATGATAGTCATGTTGAGGTTGATATTGATTTGTTAATCAGTAAGAGCAATGCTTCTCCTCTGTGTAATCCAAACAGTTGTAACAAACTAAATGATTTACAAAGAGTTTAAATCTCAGTCATATGAGTACATCACCTTAAGGCATGAATTGATTCAGGGATCAATTCCTGACACTTCCTATCAAGATGGTAGTATTGTCTTCTTTCATGAAGAAGTTAGGATGTCTCTTTTTAAGAAAAGAGTTTCCCTTCACAGTACTAAAAACTATCTGTTGAAACTGTTATTTATAAGTTGGAAAACAGGAAATCAAAAACTCAATTTTCTTTGGGTTCTCTTGAAGTTCCTTGATAAACTTATAAAAACAATGTTCTGGGTTTCTCTCGTTGTTGAAGTTTGTAAGAGTTTTTGGAAAGAAACCATTTCTTGGTGTCATGGCACTCAAGAATAGTTCACACTGTGTTTTGGTGTCCACACGTCTCAGCTCAAGTGGTTTATTTGTTGAGTCTCCACTCCAAATATCTTATTTTAGTTATCCAAACGAGTCCCTCTTGCACATGTGTGGCTCACACTACTTGAAATCAGTTCCCCTACATTTTAATATTCCAAAACGCACCCGAACCGGCTCAAGTCCACCGCTTGACACATTTAAAGAAAAGATTCTCTTTGGTTTCTTCTCCTTCTTCTTCTTCATCTCTTTTCATTCGCAAACGAAGAAAAAAATCAATTGTTCACGAACTTTTGGTTCCCTTAACCTCAATTCTCAACTGTTTTGAGCGTTCTTGGGCTCTTTTTTTATCACAACAAGAAATTACATCACGGGTTGGCACTTTGTTTGTGTTTCATTGCAGTTCCGGAAGTCTACCATTTGCATCAGTTCATGTACTCAACTGAAACTCTTGTTTTGAAGCTCAAGAACAGTCATACTCTGTTCCAGTACACCTCTTGTGCAGCCGTTCGGGTACCCAAGTAAGTTTTTCCTTTCTTTTCCGTTGCATCTATGGCACATAGGAGGCGAACTAGTCAGGGAGAAAACTCAAGAGGACAAGATAGGGATGAATCCTCTTATGATCCTAATATATGTGCTAGGTTTGTCAACTCGCAGATCGTTTCCTCTATTTGGAGTATAAGAACAAACAACCAATCTTTGAAAGATACTATAATGAATCAGAGATTGGGATACAAGGTTTAACTGATTTTTTCAAAATACACAAATGGGGAATCATTCACAAACCCTTAGGAACTGCTCGTATTGAGATGATTGTACAGTTTTATGCCAATATTCATGATACGGACCCAACCAATTGCATGTTTAAGTCTATGGTAGGAGGTATTACTTTCACTGTGGATCGTTATGTTATTGGATATCTGCTAGATTTAACTCATGTTGGTAATGCTCGATTTCCTCCTCTTGAGAATGAAATATTGACTCCTCAAGTGATGTAAAATCGTCTCTTCAATAGAGATGTCTCTCGGAGAGATGGCAAGATTTTTGTTGGAGGTGCTGAATTGTTCCTCAAAGTCGCTGCAAAACTTATTATGGCCTATATGATGCCAAGCACGATTGACAACAGTCTCTGGACAAGGTCTCTTGCTGAATTTATCTGTTATATTGTTGAAGAGAGAGACGTTGATTTCTGTGAACTTATTGTTAATCAGATGATAAGTATGAAACAGACTTCAAAGAAAACTCTAGGATTTCCTTGTCTCATTTCAAGGATTTGCAGTCACTTTAATATTGCTCCTTTTGGAACTGAGATTGATGGTCCAAAGGTTCTGAGTAGGGCTAACATCAAAAAGATGAAGCAATCTTCAACCAGTACCCCAGCAAGTACCTCTGCCGCTACAAACTCCGAGCTTGCTCGCCTTCAAGATGAAGTTGACTGCATCAAAGAGCAGTTGGAGTATGTTGAAGCAGAAAATCCAAATCTAATCGAGAAGTTTTATGAAATTGCTAGAGATTATTATGGGAGGAGAGATTTATCTCTGCTTTAGTAACTCTACTACTTTATTTATCTCTTAAAATTCTTATTGACATTAATAGTTGTAATAAGTTTTATGGTATTTTAACTTTGAATGTTTTCCTTCAGTTAAAATTTGCTAAATATGAAAAGTCATAAGAAGTACAGATGAACTTGTTCAAAAGTTATCTCTATTATATCGGTATGAAAGTATTGATAGAAGATAGAATGAACTTTTGACATTACAAAAGTTAAAACCTTTTATGTCATTGTTTTGATGGAAGAAAGGATAAAACTTTTGTTTACAAGGATTAAGTCTATTATATGTCATTGTGCAAATATTGATGGAAAATAGAATGAATCCTTGTCTATTCCGCAGTATTGGTCGATCTCCGATCCACATTTTTGTGCATATACTGTGTTGCTCCATAATTTTTCTTATGTTTGAGCATGACCAATTGAATTGATCATTCTCTTGTGGTAAGTTTAGTTGTTGCTCCGTAAGTTCTCTTATGACGAGCATGACCAATTGAATTGATCACTTTTGTGGTTAATTTAGTTGTGTAATTCCAATTGAATTAATCATGGGTTTTCTTGTAGTTAATTTAGTTGTGCATTTCGATTGAACGAGTCATGAATTTTTGTGGATAATTCAATTGAATACGTTGGACTCAAATTCATGTTTTCATGTGATTTGGTTATGTCCAAAGAAATCCTTCTTTTCTCGTGAAAGTAAGTTCGCGTTTGTGGTTTTTTCGGGAATGACATTTTATGGGGGAGAGTTCTTTTTGAACTTGTGCTTAATTGCCAAATATTTTTGGGGAGTGCGACTGTGGAATATTATAGGGGTTATCTTGTATCTTTATAAACTCCTTGATGAATGCATTTAGCTTCGACTTTATGATGGCATCTAAATAAGTTGATATGGTATTATCTTTTGGTCATGAAGTATCTCTATGAAAATTTCATGAGGATCCCGCTAGTTTTCGTACCTTTGCCAATTTATATTGACAAAAAGGGGGAGAATTAATGTGCAGTGTGATACTACAAATACATATGGTTTACAGATCATTATGTAAGGGGGGTGGTTTTCATGTCGAGATGAAGTATTGACTAAGGGGGAGCGATACATATCACCATAGTATTGTTGTCAAAGTTGTGATACAATTGAACTTTGATGTTCTGTAATAATACTATGACACTGTATAACGATGATTGAGAGCATTTGTTTTCTCATTATTATTGTTACGGATCTTCAACAAATATGATGCTGAACTTACAACCTTTAGGATCATGGAGTAATTGGAAGTGACGAAGATTTCGAGTCACGTTGAAGATGCCAAGGAGATTAGTATTTGGATGAGAAGCTAAAATTTTTATTTATTTTTTAATCCATATGTATTTATAGTTTTGTCACTAAAATTGACAAAGGGGGAGATTGTTAGAGCACTGCTCGGTCATTTGGAATGCAATCTTTGCAAACCTTGGCTATAATGTTCATGTATCGATTCGAGTGAATCAAACCGATTTTGCTTCAATTGTGTTCTTGTATAAATCCATGAGAATATAGCAATTGAACAACTCTTTAACTAGTTTCATTTGAGTCATTTGAACTAGTTATGGTTAAGATGAATAAGGTTGATATGAGAGTAATCATATGGCTAACCTCGGTTACCTATTTGTGAACCAACATGGTGTACAAGTTTAGGTACGGTTACATAAACCTAAATGAGGGTACATTTTATTCGTGTCTAAGAATCTAAGTTCGATCTAACGGTTAAAAGATATTAGCTTGGTTGAATCAGGTTTTTCATCTAACGGTGAATATTGAATGCTTTGTTACCAAGGTAACTTGGATTGCAAACCCTGGTTTGAAAATTATATAAAGGAGAACTCTAGCAACTGGGAAACCTAATCCCCACACCTCTTGTGTGCTACTAGTTGCATAACTAGAGTCGATTCTCCTTTAAGGTTTCTTCTCGAGACTCTGTAGGTTAACGACTTGAAGACTTCATTGGGATTGTGAAGCAAGACCCAACTATTCTCTTTGTAGTTGCGTAATCTGATCTTGTTGTTTCTATCGTGATTGAGTGCAATTGTAAAATTGGCTTGAGATTTATATCTCCGATAGGAAAGATAGAAAAGTAATCACAAACACCTTCATCTCATCGTTTGTGATTCCACAATAACTTGTTTCGCTAGTCGATTAAGTTTGTTGTGAGGTGATTGATAATACTAGGTTGTTCTTCGGGAATATAAGTCTGGTTTATCAATTGGTTCTTGTTCACCTTGATTTATCAAAAGACAGAACAAAAACTCTTGGGTATTTATGTGGGAGACAGATTTATTCAATCCTATAGATTTTTCTGTGTGAGACAGATTTGTTTATCAAGTCTTCGAATTTGGGTCGTAGCAATTCTTAGTTGTGGGTGAGATCAGCTAAGGGAATCAAGTGCGTAGTATCCTGCTGGGATCAGAGACATAAGGAGCGCAATTGTACCTTGAATCAGTGTGAGATTGATTAGGGTTAAACTACAGTCCAGTTCGAAGTTAATTGGTTGTAGGCCAGTGGTTGTAACGGCTTAATACAGCGTGGTGTTCAATCTGGACTAGGTCCCGGGGTTTTTCTGCATTTGCGGTTTCCTCGTTAACAAAATTCTGGTCTCTGTGTTATTTCTTTTCCGCATTATATTTTGTTATATAATTGAAATATCACAGGTTGTGCATTAAGATCAATCAATTAGAATATCCAACCTTTCGTTGTTGATTTACATTGATTGACACTTGAACATTGGTATTTGGTACCGTTCAAGTAATTCCTCTTATATTCAATCGGTCTCGCAGATTTCTATTTGCTGATTGTGGATTGAATTCATAGTTAGAGATATTAAACTCTTTGATATACTTTATTCTATATTGAGTATGACTGTCTAGTTGATTCTCTAGAAAGTATATTGGAGTAAGTCCTCTCAGATTGCCAAACGAATTGTTAGGTGTGGTTGTTAGACCCCCGCATTTTCTTTTACCATGTCGAATATTTTCAAATGCATCAAAATTAATTTTATGAGATTACCGGCATTTGAACAACTCTCTATAAAAACATATTTAGACATATTTGATCATATTGCAACTTATGGTTTTGACTCAAGACTAAAGTTATAAAGTGTTACATGAAAATGATTAAGCTTTTTAGTTCGTCTGGCTAGTTTCGGATAACCTTTCATGAACAATTCATTGTACACGAAAGTATATATTTTGTTGTGTTAATCTCAAAACAAAGATTCATCTAACGGTGGATATTGATTGCTTGATTCCAAAGTTACCTTATCTTAAAGCTAAATCAACCTTTGTTTTGAAAGTATGTATAAGGAGAACCTAAGCAACTGGGATCTTTGAATCCCCGATACTTTTCTTGTGTGTCCTAGTTGTAAACTAGAGTCGTCCTCTCCTTTAAATCGTTTTAGGTTTAGCGACTAAAAAGACTTCGCTTAGGGATTCGTGAAGACGGGCCCAACTATCTATATCTTGATACTTTGTTCATCCTAATCTTGCTACTGATTGTTGAGTATCACTCCGATCAGGCAACATTTATAAAAATCGCAAAGTTTCTTCGTCCCAGACTTTGTGATTCCACATGTATATTCCTCAATAACGATTCTTAATTGAAATCGGAGTAGGAGTTACTTGTGAGGTGAATAATAATCTAGGATGCTCTTCGGGAGTCGTAAGTACTGGATTTTGAGGTTTGCTAGACTTTGTTTATTGCAAACGATTTCCTATCTCACCTTGATCTTTGATCAAAACGGAAATCACATATATGCTTAATTGTGGGAGGCAGATTGGCTTAAAGTCTTCAATTGAGTTGAAGCAACTCTTAGGCTATAAAGGACGTCAGCTAAGGGAATTAATTGCGCAGAGTCTTATGGGATTCAAGAGGCGTAAGGAGTGTGACTGTAACTGAATCGCTGTGACGGTAGATTTGGTCTCAATTACATTTAATTCTGAAGTTTTGACAGTAGGCTAGAGTCTGTAGCAGCTTAATACAGTTTTGTGTTCAAATCTGGACAAGGTCCCGGGTTTTTCTGCATTTGCAGTTTCCTCGTTAACAAATTTTTTGGTGTATGTGTTATTTCTTTTTCCGAATTATATTGTTTATCTTAATAATTAAAACATCACAGGTTGTACGTAAATCAATCAAAGTATCTACTCTATCGTAATTGTTGGATACGACTTGATTGATCTTGGATATTGACCTTTGAAATCGTCCAAGTACTCTCACAGCATAATCAGGTTCACGAACTTGTCTCCGTTTACATATTGATTGTGAGAGAAAGAGATATAAACTCTTCTTATAATTCCTGATTGAGATTCATTACGTTGTAACTCTCGGAATTGTAACTGAGTTTAGTCCATACAGGTTGCCTAAGAAAAAGTTGGTGGTGTACTTTGGTACCCGACATTTTCAGTTACTGTTTTTCAATCTTTACAGCTAGAAAATGATGAACTACTAATCGAAATCGGGTTTTCCGAAATCGAATTTTTGTCTCAAAAATCATATCCATTAATGATTATTCTTAGCCATAGATTAAAAAATAGTACCAACGACTTGGTTGTCGAACATTACGATCTAGCAGTAAAAGTTACTTTCAGTTTTTTTGACATTACAGAGTCGTCAATGGTTAAGTTGAAGATACAGATTTCTAACGGTAAACACCTCCATGGCTAGAAATAAGAACGACCTACGACTAGATTTTTTGAGAGAAAAATTAGATTTTGAATATCCAGTTGTGGCTAGAAGTTTATCATTTTCTAGCCTTAGAAATATTTATAGGTAGGAAAATTAAATATGACCTAGCATGACAAATCTGAAAATGAAAGTGTCTTCGCTAAATAAATAATCAGATAATAAAACCAAAAAATAAACAATAAAAAAACTTTTGTAGAACCAATAAAATAAATATATATAAAAATAAACTCTTGAAGGGGCTACTTAGACATTTGCCTTACATCAGAACGTCCCTTTGCCACATTCTAGACAACAAAATCCTAGAAATGCTCTTAAAGGAAAACTTGACCCCAGAAAAACAGATTTCCGCATTAAGGCCAGAATCGTTTTAGCTGGTACAAAATATATAGGCACATAGAGACGGTCCTTGGCAATGGAGCTAAAACTTTTGGCCCTAACCCTGGCAAACAAGCAAAAGGAATTTGAATTCCCTGAGCAAGGACCACAATATCTCTAGAGACGGTCCTTGGCAATGGACCATGGTTCTATGCTTCTTGTTTACTCTTCTGAAATGCTAGTGGACTTGAGGAAAGTAATTTGAACTGCGCATATGGGTGAAAGCCACGTAGCATATGGAATAAATATTTGAAATGAAGATCCTAACGATATTTGTTCACGCTAAGAAGTTTATGATGATTTAAAAGATAACATAAGTTTGGAACAATATTGTAAGCTTTAAGCTTTCGTTTAAATGATGCTTATGCTTCATTAGGTTTTGTTTTTCCCTCTCATGTTCAAACATCAAGTCCCTACAAAATAAAAACTTCATCTAGTGTTTTATAGTTTCCGGTCCACCATTTGAAAGTTTGATTATGCTGTTACCATTAAAAAGCAAAGTTAACAGCAAACAAAAATAAATCTAATAAAAAATCAACAGACGGTTAAAGAAACATAATTGATACTAAATCCTATGGTGTTACAAATCCAATAAATCATGTGCTCGAGATCGTTTTGTTTTATATAAATTCAGCAACTCCTTTGAAATTTGGTATCCTCTATTTTGATCAAGTACAAAGGTCTGAACTAATAAATATTCAAACAGTAAGTTCTTACACGCAAGAAGACCCCAATTTATCTAACAGTAAGAATTGTGCATTAACCCCACGAACATAATAATAGAATTTGTTCGATAAATTTTAAACTCTCATAACCTTTGCAATATTAAAAAAATGGATTATAATCTTAAAATGGTAAAGAAAATTTTGCAAATGGATGATTTCAAATTGGATTATAAAGGGGAAATTAGAAAAGTGATTATATTTGCTTCAACTTAGGGACATCTAAGAGTAAGCAACATAATTAATAATGTTAGTTGAACAAACAAATCAGTTTTCTCTAATATTCCCGTTAATTTTTCTCTCTCAATGTAGGGTTTTTCAGATTTAAAATTCAAACATTAAGACTATTTCATTTCATATAAAGCGTATGAGCAATTTGAATTTAGTTAGTCACTTACGTGTTTGTATTATAAAAGGTAAAATTTACTTATTAATTAATAAGAAATTATCTCTAGTAACCCCTTTTCTTTAGTTGTTGTACCAAGATAACCAATTGGCGCCCATTCAGCTTGAAATGAGTTTGGACCCTATTAGATAATCATCACCATCATCCTACTTTAGTCGCCTGGTGAGGAGATTTTGTTTTTCCGGAAAACGTGTCATTTGTCCAAATATTTTTAAAACATGACTCAAATGGACGAGTAAAAATTAGTATGAGTGAAATGGACAAAAATAGTTTAGCAAGGATGAAACTGGATTCATCCTGGCTTAAATTTAAAATATAACGAGGATGAAACTGGATGCATCCTGTGTAAATTAAAAAATAAGAAAAAGTATTTAAAAATTGGCAGGATAAAACTGTTTACATTCTGACTATTTTTACATTTTTGTCCATTTAAACAGTATCAAAATCTAAGTGTCCTTTTAACCCAGAAATTATTAATTTTGATCTTTTTAACCAATTTTGTGTTGTTTTTTCAAGCCATTGCCGTGGTGGTCGGGATGGGTCCATTTGTTCCCATTCTTGGTGTACAAGGTAGAATGCCTCAACGGAAATAACCAATCAATGGCCCATTATGATGAAATTTTGAAAACAAATTCGGTTTGATGCGCTTTAATTTATCATCATTGTATATGTTTACAAAATTTTGAGTTTACAAGCAAGAGTATAAACACCCTAAGTAGAGTGAAAACTCTGACAGAGTATAGCACTACGTAACTAGAGTGAAAACCCTGCACTATGTTCCTAGAGTGAAGGCCAGGTCCAAACAAAAGTTATGATCTATGGGCTTCTAACGTCCGATGATCAATTTTTCGAGAAATGGGCGGTTACGGTCCCGCTATTCGTATGAAGTATGATTTTAGGTATACTGAAATCTTATTAGAGCAACTGCAGTGGTGCGATTAAAACCAAAGATCAAAGATCAAAAAAAAGACCAAAATTTGGGTTTAGTCCGTGTTGTGACGCAACGGTACATGATTAAAATTTCATCAGGCGGACTTTAGAAGTCCGTCCCATTTTTTTTTGTAAAATTTCATCAGGCGGACTTTAAAAGTCCGCCCCATTTTTTGTAAATTTCATCAGGCGGACTTTAAAAGTCCGCCCCATTTTTTGTTTCATCAGGCGGACTTTAAAAGTCCGCCCCATTCTTTGCAACTTTCATCAGGCGGACTTTCTCATTCTTTTTTTTTATTTAATTAAAATTTCATCGGGCGTAATTTAAATCTCCGCCCGTTAACAAGCGTACTTTAATTTACGCCCAGCAACAAGCGTACTTTAAATTTACGCCCGACTATATTAGAATTTGGGATTTGGTCGCGACCATATTTGGTCTGGAATTTGATCTTTGGTTGGGATTTGATCTTTACTCCGTCCCACTGTGTTACGATCTCATCCCAAATTTTTGGTTATACTCGCCCACTGTGGATGCTCTTAAGCATATTAAATAAAAACAAAAAAGGATGTGAAATAACAAAATCAGAAATTTCCTTAACTAATTTTTTCTAATGGAAAATTTACCCTTTACGTATTAGTGTTAGTAATTTGGATTAGTGATTGAAACTTTTGTTTAGTGATTAAGATAATTTTCAGAATTATAAAGGTTTGTTTAGATGAAAAAATTTGGGGAAAAAAAAATCAAAATTTTTATTGAGAAGGAGAAAGTGAGAAAAATTTTCTTCTTGATTCAATGGAGGATGATGAGGGTCATTCTTCATCTAAAAAACCCAGGAAAATACATATCAGCTACAACAATGATCCAGAGATGGCTGATTTCTTAGATTATGAGAATGATTTTACACAAACTCAAACTCAAGATGATGATTTTTTATGAGCCAAATCCAGATGATGAATACATAGATGAGGAACCCAATGCTTCTAACACAGATGTACACTTCTATATTATGTTTAATCTCACTTTTGTAGCTTGAAATCATCAAAAAATTGTATTTTTCATCATGGTTCGGCGAACTAGGACTATGTTCGGCTTAAAAATATTAGCCGAACCCACTAAATTGATGAACAGTTCGGCTAGCTGAATTTGTTAGCATTATACGCCGAACCTTTATTTTCCAACTTCCAACCTATTTGCAAGATCCTAGTTCGGCTTATATTAAAGTCTAATAACAAGCCGAACTTATTCCTGAGAGTTAGGTTCGGTTCTCACTCTAAATATCATATCAGCCGAACTATATATTTTTCCAAGTTCGGCTCATATTCAAAAAATCACATCAGCCGAACATGATACTGATTTTCCATGAAACACTTAAGTTCATACACATTTAGAGGTTGTTCTAGGCTTTTTATTACATATGTTTTCTATTGTGCAGCCTTTTTATAGGATGAACCAAACAAAAAAGGTGGAAATTACTGAAAGTGTTAAGAAAGTGAAGTCTAATAATGGAGAATACCAAGGTCCATATTAAACTCATTAAAATCAATTAGATCTTGTCTTCAACTTCAAGAGAATGAAAATACAAACACAACGCAAAAAGAATGAGGTCATCCGACATCGGACGAAAAAGTTATGGCAAAACAAGATCGAAAAACTTGAGTGTGCAAAGAGAAGGTTCGGCTGATAACTCAACAACACGAGCTAGCCGAACCTAGAGCCTGCAAATCAATATTTTCGAAGTGTTTACAAAGAGAGGTTCGGCTTGAAAGTGATATAATCGAGTCAGCCGAACCTGACAACCACCTGGGGTAAATTTCACTTCTCAGGTTCGGCCGGGAAGGTTTGCAAGGTATTAGCCAAACCTGACACTGTTCTGGGACGTATTCAATACACATTTTGGGGTTCGGATAAAAATTGACATTTACGGTTTATCCGAACTGTTCATAGACACTTTCAGGGTAAAATTTCAAGAACAGTTCGGCTCAAAGCTCAACTCAATTATCAGCCGAACCCGCTACTGTAACCGCCAAAAACCCTAAGTTTTTAGCAATTTAACCCATTCAATCCATGAAAAACAACAAATAAAAGATTGGGTTTGTAGGGAATACCTTCTTATCCTCATTTCAGTATTTGGAGCTTCAAATGGTTGAATTTCGGATTCAATTTCTGGTCCAATTATAGTTTTCACACCTTCATCTTCAATTGGTTCTTCTTCTTTAATTCATGGATTGGAAAAGGATTTAGAACACTTGACGTTTTCTTTTTTCTTTGTACGATCCATTATATTGTTCAATTTAACCGATGATCGAATTTTCACGAATCGATAATTAATTACAGTGATGAAAAAAAATATTCTGAGAGAAAAGGAAGGTGGTTTGGATGGAGGAAGAAGAAGAGATGTTTAGGATAGTTTATTTTTTGATTTTAGGTTCAAGGGTATATAGGTAATTGAACTACCCAATAGACACCCCTTATAAGGTCACCTAGGATGGGAAAACTATTTTGTATGCCTTAAAAGTTTTTGGTATGCCTAAAATCATAGTTCATTCGTATTTCCCCGTAACTTCATTTTTTGAAGTATGCGGCATACACTTGAGTCCATTTTTGTGGACATTCCTACAAAAGTGTATATTAGAAATGTTATTTTGATTGATCATCTAGTCAACAAAACAAACAACCCTATTACCATCCATGTTAAGGATCTCGGCCTCGTTATGTAACTCCTAAAATTAAATCAGTGGCGAACTAAAACATCACGTGCGCCTTCATTAATGAGTACGCTCAAAATGGACTCCATATTCCTCCATCACATGGTCGCAAGAAAAATAAAGGTTTTAGTCCAGTTTCGTGGAGCTCTTTGTGTTCTCCTAAAGAGGAAGGTGGATTAGCTTTTAGAAACCTTGAATCATATAACAAAGCTCTCATGATTAAATTAGCATGGAGATTGTGTACAGAGGATGACAAGCCTTGGACTCAAATCATGAAGGCCAAGTATTCCCCTTACTGCAGTTTTCTCCATCTTCAAGATACACACAACAACAGTTCTTGGATATGGAAAGGTCTTGAACTAGGGTTGCAATATGTTAGACAGTATCATAGATGGGATGTTAGGTGTGGCACAAAATTTTTAGTTTGGTATGACAAGTGGGTGAGAGGCCTAGATACACCACCGCTTCCTAAAGATAACTATTCAAAATCAATTAAAATAGTCCATGTTTCAGACCTTATGTTACAAAATCCTAAAAGATGGAATAGACAGATAATTCAAAAAGTGTTTCCAGAAGAAACTGCAGAGCTTATCTTAAAAATGCCTTTGGTTCAGTTTGGTTGTGATAAGTTAATTTGAGAGTTAACTAAAACAGGATAATTCACTATTAAAGCTACCTATAATGAGTTAGTGAAACAGTCAAGAAATACTACTACTCATACCAATAGTAATATTTCTGCTAAAGTGTGGAAGTGTCTCTGGAAGATGAATGTTCCACACAAAGTCAAGTTGTTCATCTGGAAATGTATGAAAGATATAGTGCCAACAAAATCAAAACTACATACATATAAGCATGATGTAAATCCAATATGTTCCAGATGTATGCAGGAAGAGGAAACTTTGAAACACCTACTTATAGAGTGTGATCATTCTAGATCAGTTTGGTTAAGAATGAATATTAATCTTTCTTCTTTACAAGATCAGCAGATTCAGGTGAAGAATTGGATAGTTTCTTGGTTTTTTAGTAGCACCTCAAAGATAGATAATACTACAAATACTTGGATCACAACAGCTATGGTAACTGCCCGGTACATTTGGAAGAACAGATGCTTAAAGGGGTTTGAAAACAAAAATTCTAATATACACTCCACAGTCTTTTCTATTAATCACATGATTAATCAATGTGTGGTAACCAAAGAAATTCCTACTGCTCGGTAAGTTATTCACTGGTCTCCACCACAAAATGATGTTCTTAAAATTAATATGGATGCTTCATTTGATAGTGATAACTCTTATATTGGTGTTGATTTAATTATTCGCAACTCTGCAGGAAACTGTGAAGGCATCACAGGTAGAGTCTTCAATGGAGGAATAGATCCAGAACAGGCAGAATGTCTAGCCTTTAGAGAATCCATTTGTTGGGCTAGAGAACTGAACCTTTCGAAAGTTTTGTTTGAAGGAGACTGTGTAAATATGATCAACTCACTAAAGAATGCCAAATCCTCAGTTAATTGGATGAATGATGGTATTGTAAATGAAATAAGACGCCTACTATCCTGGTTTTCTTGGTCTAGTGCTAACTATGTTCAAAGACAACTAAACAATGTGGCACATGTAATAGCAAACAACGCAAGAAATGGCAAACTTTCGTTTGATTATCAATGTAACTTTCCTGGAATATTTTTGGAACAAATCAGGAAGGATCAATGTCAAGCCAGTTTAAGTTACTTGTAATTCTTTTCTTTAATACAAGTTGTTGTTTGCATCAAAAAAAAAAAAATTCCTCCACCACCACATGAAGTTAGTGTATTTTTCAAATATTAGGAATTAAGGTCTTAAAAAAACATGCCACACGACACTAACTGATGGCAAAAATGAAATCTCATTTATATCAAATCTCCCTCCCCAGTCCCCACCATAGCACTTAGTTGCTCTTTCCAACTAACGTGGCGGCACTATTCAAGTCGTTCTTCCCTCCTCCATGAGGCTTGACCTTGGCCAAAAGATAATTTGCAGGATACAAACTATATTTTGCTACTCCCTCCGTTCCTTTTTAATAGGCTGGTTTCTATAAATAAACGTTTCAGAAAAATAGACTGGTTTCCTAATTGAGAAAGTCAAATGTTATTTTAATTTTTGGGACCACTTTTCTCTTTAATTTTTTTTGATGACAAGTGTCATGATGACCACTTTCAATGATTAGTTCTCTTAATTTCCTTAAATTTCTCTAAAAACAAAACCAGCTTATTAAAAAAGAACGGAGAGAGTATTAGCTAGTAGGTGTTGGAAACAATTTACAAAATCAAAACGGATCTCAAACAGCTGAGTCGCGGACTAAGTCACTATCTTTAAGGTGTTTCGCGACTCTGCCTCTTGATTGTGTGCTAGCAGTCGATTCTTGTCGAGAACCCTATGGGATAAAACAGCTGATAACTCTCTTGTTCGATTTCTCTGCACTGTGAGAAATCGAACCAACAACAACTCTTTCTACACTTGCTCAGAACTCAAAATAGATGAAAAACAATTGTGTTTCATCTTCTCCAGAAACTGTTCTTTTATAACTCAAAAGAAATTAATACGGTTTTAATGAAAATCAATTTTGCAATTAGTGCTCACTGAAAATCCTCCATAACAGTCACAAAACGGTAACAATATTATTGCCAAAAATTAATAGAATTAATTGGAGAATATTAAGTTGAAAAAACCGTTTTTGGAAATCAAGAGTTAAATCTTCAAAAAAACAGTTTCTGAATCACCAGACCTCCCAAGGCCCCGCTCTCCCGGATTTAAATAAATAATATTATTATAAATATATAAATATGCCTAGTCAAATGCATGGGGTGAGACTTGAACCCAAATCTATAGTGTGGGAGCCCAAAATAATACCACCACCTATTTCTCTAAGTTTGATATAAATTAAAAAACTATGTTTTTAAATATATATATCTCCCAACAGTAGGGCTATATTAAACAAAATGGCAATTGTTGTAAATGAAGTGGCATTTACCAGTTGCCACTAATTTCCCCAATTTCATATCCGCAAAATGGGTCATTTGTCCAAACATTTTCAAAACATGGTTTTAATGGACGAGCAAAGATTAGTATGGGCGAAATGGATACCAAAACAAATAACAAGGATGAAACTGGATTCATCTTGGCTTAAACTTAAAAAAGAGCAGGGATGAAACTGGATGCATCCTACTGTAAATTAAAAATAAGAAAAAATATTTGAAAATGGGTAGGATGAAACTGTTTACATCCTGGCTATTTTTTCATTCTCGTGCACTTAAACAATATCAAATTTTACATATTTTTTTCGTTCATGAATGGTTGATTTTATTCTTTTTAATCATTTTTGTGTTTCATATTTGCATTGAACTCGGACTGCCATAAGTGATCTTGTTGGGTAGATGAGCAGCAAGGTTGCATCTTGCATGGACACATTTGGTGATACCTAGAGGCTAGAAAGTTATAAAAAGAACATGTACTAGAAGATGGGACGGGGCTCATCACGTGGTTAGACAGCCGCATGCTTTCATCGATCACAGTAATTTAATCAACAACTAATGACAGGATTTAGCTTCAAATCTACAATTAGGAGAGTATCTAGCTCAATTAGCTCAGCTAATCTCAAGTAGCTTAGCTAGGATAGCTACTTACAGTGTACTAGTAGGAAACCAAAAATTAATAAGACTTTGATTATAACAAAATTTTGTTTTGGGGCAAACCATTTTGTGTTGAGTGTTCCCGTGTTTATCATTAAAGAATGCATCAAAAGGTAGTTTTAATTCAAGATTAAGTTAAACAAGAAATTATGGGTTTTTGTATCAAATTTAATTTGGAGTTAGAGAAAGTCAAGAAGATTGATGTACACTAATTTCCACCTGAGTGAATTTAGGAATCGTAATGTATTTGACTATTGTGTCACACTCACACACACTACCCTACCAAAGAATGCAGTGTATGTGTGGTTAAACTCACCAGCAAAGAAACAAATTTGTTCCTGGTTAACTGGAAGCCATGGTGACAATCCTATTTTTGATAACTCGAGTGGAACCATTTTCCAAATCAATGCCAGACTAAAAGCCGAACCTACGTTGCTGGACCTAAAATCAGGGGTTATATAAAATGAGAACATGACTCAATGAGTCAGTTGAGAGAGTTGTAGTAAAAAATTATGTGATTTTTGCTTAGATTCAGGAAACATGTTTTTGATTTTCTAATGAATACAAATCAAAAGCGTATTATACAACTTGAAAATCAAGATAACCAAGGAAAGTGATTTTTGATTAATTAGATTCTAAGTCTAAAATCTATGTAGGGGCGAGATAAGTTTAATAATAACATGCTAGCTCTGTTCATCGCATGCTAGCCACATGTACGACATGATTTCTCAAGAGTTCACAAAATTACCGAAATGCGTTTATTTCTTGGTCATATCATTTTTCTCAACGTATTTATATTTTCATTTATTTATTTGACGAGAGAATAATATAACTGTTGTGCTAATAGCAGAACGTGCGACTACATGAGTAATTCTGAAGTCACTATGTGTTAACTAGTCCGAACTCCGAAGTGGAAGTACTAAAGATGCACACAAATTAGAGATTCCAATTGCCGACTAGCGCCAACTTTTTTTTTTATTAGAGTAAGTGCTATAAAATGAGAGTTCTTATTCCATGCAAAGGAGTTTGATCAAAAAATAAATAAATCAAATTAGATGTTATTATGCAGTGAGAATACTTATTTGTTCATCAAAACTCATTCATATACTCTTTCGATCGAAAGAGTGGGAGACAGTGGAGGGTTGAAGGGTTGAAGATCCGCCACTTGGAAAAAAAATGCTTCGAGCGGCTGAATATCTGCCTCCAAATGCTTGTTTAAGTATTTTATTCATTTTAAAACTCTTTTATGCGGGTCCTATAATAATTTAATTGTTAAAATAATAATAAAAGATACGTTCAATGTTCAGCCGCCTAGGTGAATCTTTTTATCCAAACGGCTAATCTCTAGCCTCTTAGTCTATAATATAGTCCTTCCCATGGTCCAAAATTCGTTCATTCACCCATTCTCTCGTTCAATTTGGCAGTGAATGAGGAGTTTTTATATTTTTTCAATTTTTTTTTTTTTTTGTCTTTAGGAACCATATAATCTATGGTTTGTCCAATCTGTTAAGAACATGAGTTACGTGATGGAGTGTTTTAGTATCTCGTATGAAAGTGACTAATCTGCGTTTTTGGAATATTAGTTTTATTCCAAAAATATAAGAAATTACAAACATAGCCCTAACACTTTATCTTTTGTTTCATTCGTCCACACCCAACCATCTTTACCCACATTGGCATCATCACTTCCGACACCATCCTCTCCGAAAGATCTTCTTAAAACAATCACCACCAGTTTTATTGTTGCTTTCATTCACGCCTTGAGATGATAATCAACACTTACGTTATTAGTTGTTGTGGTTGTGATTATTCTTGTAATTGTAAGACTTGAACTAATTAAAATGCAAAGTGGAAATCCTTTTACATGTAGGAAGTAAGTCACTTGTCGAATCTGTTACCGAAAACAAGGTAAAATAAACTTTTTTTTTTTTTATTTTTTTATAAAGAGTCATTTGCTACACGTTCCGGGTTTTTGATCTAATTGAATGAAACCCTAGATTTTTATACCATTTTAGAAGCTTTGGTTTTACTTCGATTTTGTTTTAATGTTATATGGTTTGTGAATTGGGGGATTTTCTGTTTAGGTTTTAATTAGAGTTGTAATGAGCATCAAAGAAACATAAGTAGTGGTTAGAGTTGAGATTAAAATGATAAGGATGAAGATCCGTCAATTAAGAAACTTTCTTGGGTCGATTCATCATTGAGCTGGGTCCTCAACAATATCATCAAATTGCAATTTAAAATCAACACCAATTTCTAACTTAACTCTTCGAGGGTTTGTGGTAGTGATGGTGATAGATGAGCAACTGGCGCCGAATCAAGAGCTTATTATCCTAATATGTTTGCAGTTAAAAACCAAATAGAGTTAATTCAAATGAAATTAGATGTTAGCTTCAATAATATTCTAACCCACACACGTACAATCCATCGAGCACCGGCAACATCAAACTTATAGTTAGAAGCTGGTCTTGACCAGAAAAGATGATGATAGAAGAAGACAGTTGAGGGATAAATTTGTAAAATGAATTATTTTTATTAATAAAAATTAAATAAAATAAAAAATAGATTAGTCAAACTAAATCTTAGACAATCAACATTGGTTAAGGCACCAATCCTTAAAATTTTCAAGTGTTAGGTACCAAAGCTAAGTGCTGGGCATATAATTACCATATTTATAACAGATTTTAAATTTTAAAAAACAATAGAACAAATTCAAGGCTACAAAAGAATTACCTTTACAAATATTTTTTTTCTTTTTAGTTAACGATTCCAGGGACCCTGATGATTAGATTAGTAATGAGGATTCAAAATATCACATATTAAACAATCAAAGAAAAACTCAACAACTGAAAGAAAAATCGATTCACTTTTATTTGATATGGTACCATAATTCGTTTCAGGGATAATCTAAATAAAAAAACCTATCTTTATTAATTAGGAGCGGTTTGCTGCCTCCGAACTTCAGATAACTAGGTAAAACAAAAGATATGCTGACATAAGTGCAGTTTGAACTCCATGTTTCTCGATACAACCACTAAATATCTAGGCCTCTTGATATGACCATTAAACATCTGACCGACTCTATTTTATCGAAGTTGTGTTTTTTTTCGAAAGGAAAATTTTTATATTAAAGAGAAAAACAACCAAAGCAATAGACGACAACTGAAAACACTAAAGCAGGTTACAGATAATGATTAGGCATGCAAAACTATCTTCCAATTATGAATAATTTGATTATTATCGACAAATTTAAACGTGTTCATGTCGCAACTCCAAAGAACCAACGATTCTTTGATCAAAACAATGACTTCTTCCACGTCTTTAGGCCTCCCACCAAGTACCATTTGGTTCCTTTCATTCCACACATTCCAAATAATAGCATAAAGCAAAATGTTCCAAATGTTCTTGCATTTTCCAGTCAACACATTATTGTCCCAGGCTTCAAATAGTTGTAACACCTTACTAGGTATCTGCCAAGAGTTTCCCAGTGATTTAATAAAGTAATCCCTCAGTTGAAAAGAATAATGGCAGTAGTGCAATAATAGGTGATCAAACGTCTCTATTACTTCGTTGCAAAGTGGGCAAACAATATTTGAGTTATGTTACTAGTCACATAAAAGATAAATGTGCATAATCAACACATTTTCAGTGGATTGAACCACTCCAAAATTATCCGCCCCATCATTTACAATGGAGATATGATGAGGTTTCTTAGGAGAGTTTAGACCTAGCTAGGTGCTATTAAGATAGAAGATAAGAGAGCTTAAATATTTTCCAGACTAGTTCTGGTTACCACGAGATCTACTATATTTTTTTATTTTTTTTGATCGGTAAAAAAATTTATTGATCAAAAAAAGAGAGGGTATTAGAGGCTCATACCACCCTCAAGGGTTACAAAGAAACGAAAATAAAGAGAAAAAAAAGAAGTAAGCAAAACTACTTCTTAAAATTACAAGCGATCAAAGTAAATTTTTGGTCAACTGGTCATAACATCTTGAAAGGTTGGATTCTCCAGAGTTTGAAAGACCAAACACCATGTAAAAATCAAGTACTTGATCTTCTATTGCAATGCTATCTCGGTATTCTTTTTGTCTTTAAAAACTCTAGAGTTTCTTTCCAGCCAGATGCTCCAAACAATAGCCGCAAACACCATGCACAAATCTGAAACTGCTGCTTTGAAGGCATGACAATATTCCAAGAGAATAATAAAGAGAAAAAATCGTCTGGCATTGTGAAGTACAACTTCAGCTTCTCCTTAAAATGATCCCAGATTTTTGAAGCAAACTCACAATGTAAGAAAAAACGATTGACAATCTCATCTTTGTCACAAAAAAACACATTTTTAAAACATCCATGCCTCTCCTATGTAACATATCTCTTGTTGAAAGACTATTATGAGTTATAGTCCACAAGAAAAATTTAACTTTTGGTGGGAATTTATGCTTCTAAATGTAAGAAAAGATATGAAATTGACTATCATCCTCTGGCACTTTGTTTAAAGAGTCATAGGTAGAGTTAACAGAAAACTGACCTTTAGGACCAATGGACCATTGGATAACATCCTCCAGTTCTTTGTTGATAGTGATGGAAATGATATTTCTTTGCAAATATGTAAAGTATCTCCTTGCAACCACATTCAATCTTCTAGGAACACTGAAATTCCAAGAAGCAGTGTCTTCCACATAAGTCTCTGCCACACTTTTATTTTTAGCTTTAGATACAACAAACAAATTTAGATATTTTATGGAAAGAGAAACATCAAAGAGCCAATTGTCCATCCAAAAGCTAATGTTACTACCATAGTTAACTTTGAATTTAACATGGCTCTTAAAAAATTGTTGCAATGCATAATACCTTTCCATACTAAAGTTCCATAAGTAGTCTTGGGAAGTTTTGAGAGCCAAACCTTTTCTGTGCCATACTTTTCTGCAATTATCTTCCTCCATAGTACATCTTTTTCAGTTGAAAATCTCCACTGCCACTTTGTTAGAAGGGATAAATTCATCTTCTCTAGATTCTTAATTCCCAAACCTCCAAATTTCTTAATCCTTCGTAAGCCTTTTCTAGTATTTTGGCCATAGAAACTGCATCACAAAAAGAGACATATAGTATGCTGGCAAGCTTCCAAGCACACTATTAATCAGATTGATTTTCCCTGCTCTATTTAACAACCTTTTCTTCCATCCTGTAAGTTTGAGAATGAATTTTTCAATAATTCTATCCCATTTTGTAACACGACCACATTTATTTCCAAGAGGGAGTCCCAAATAATTTGTTGGTAACCGACCAGAATAACAACCCAAAATCGAAGAAAACTGAGCTAAATCACCATGAAACTAACACCAAAAATCTGACTCTTTGCAAAGTTGATTTTGAGGCATGTGAGTTTCTCAAAATAAAGAAGTAAAAGCCTTAAATTCTTTACCTGCTCTATGTCTGCATCTAAAAAGATAAGAGTGCAGAGCAGATGACTAATAAGCTTGCCTCATTCAATTGCTTGAAAACCAGAAAGTAAGCCTTGTTCATGAGTTTTAGTGATCATGAAAGAAAGAGCTTCTCCTACAAGCAAAAAAATAAAAGGGGAGAGGGGATCTCCCTGCCTAATTCCTTTATTGGATTTAAAATATCTTGTTGAATAACCATTTACCAAAACTGAGAATCTTACAAGCTCAATACAACATCTTATCCATTTTCTCCAACTGTCACCAAAATTCATTTTTGCTAGTTACTCATAAATGAAATCCCAGTTAACATGATCAAAAGCCTTTTCAAAATTTACTTTGATCAAAATACCTGGTTTTTTGCTCCTTGTTCTTGAATCAATGAGTTCATTAGCCACCAAAACTCCATCTAGTATTTTTTTTTTTTTTGATAAAAGTTGTTTAATGTGCATAATGATTTCAGGTAAAATTTCTTTAAATTTGTCAGCTAACACCTATTGTTAAAAGTCTGCGGGCATCCAACTCAAAAACAATATGGCAATGAGTGGAGCGGCCCTTCCATATTATACTTTAAGTTAATTAAGCGGATTCTAGCAATGTGGGACTATTGTCCTTTCACACGCCCTCTCACGTATAAGGCCTGTCACTCGGCCTAACACGTGGACCTACGTACGAGTGATCAGTCAATCGGTAACAGGTGTATAAGTGAGTGACTATTAAATCGGTAACACCTCGGCCAGTACGACCCACACCTCGGGTATACAAGTGACAAATCGGTACACTTCGGCTAGTAACTCGGCCTACACTCGGCGTACAGCAGGTCTGGGTCTGAGGCTTGGCTCGGATATCATGTTAAAATATGCGGGCATCCAGCTCAAAACCAATTGGCAATGAGTGGAAAGGCCCGAAGGATTATAAACCGCAGGATCTTAAATTGCCCAGACAATGTGGGACTAATAATCTCAACATTTCCCCTCACGTGTAGCCTCGTTGGGTTTAACACGTGGACAATAAATTGGGTGACGCGGAGTAAAGGTGCGGTCAAATGACTCGACACAAATAGCCTGCTCTGATACCATGTTAAAGTCTGCAGGCATCTAACTCAAAACCAATTTGCAATGAGTGGAGCGGCCCTTCTATATTATATTTAAGTTAATTAAGCGGATTCTACCGATATGGGACAATTGTCCTTTCACATGCCCCCTCACGTGTAAGGCCAGTCACTCGGCCTACCACGTGGACCTATGTACGAGTAACCAGTCAATCGGTAACAGGTGTACAAGTGAGTGACTAAATCGGCGGTAACACCTCAGCCAGTATCGACCTACACTCGGGTGTACAAGTGACAAAATCGGTTAAACACTTCGGCCAGTAACTCGGCATACACCCGGCTACGCATGTCTGGGTCTGGGGCTTAGCTCTGATACCATGTTACAAGTCTGCGGCATTCAACTCAAAACCAACTGACATTGAGTGAAGTGGCCCTTCTATATTATATTTTAAGTTAATTAAGCGGACTCTAGCAATGTGGGACTATTGTCCTTTCACACCTATATAATTTATCTTGTAAACACCATAAACCAAGTTAATTGGTGAGATCTACTATAAATTCTCGCTAGGGTTTTAGCAGCTATGTTAGTTACCTTGCTTATAAAAATTAATTTACTAACATCAAAATGATTGTTGATGGGGAACCATATTCCCAATGATTCGAAGTACTCCCGAATCTTCCTCCTACTACTCATGTTCTTCTAGATAAAAGGTGCAAAATTTCTTTAGTATCTGACATTTTACGTCACAAATCTACTGCCGATTAATCAGTTGTTGTTGCTCATTCTTTTAACAAGTCTCTGGTAGAGGTGTAAGAGGCCGAGATTCCCCTTGCTCCATTACACTGTCCTGCATAATTAGTAAGAGTTGGACTAAAACCTGCCTTTTCGTTTCCCTTGCATTGCTTGCTTCTACCCACATGCAAATCTCACTCCAAGAAATGTAAAACTGTAAAATAGATCTTTTTTTTTTTAATGGTATGTAAAAGAGACTTGAGTCACTCGCTCACATTGGATTCATAAGCAAGACTGATCTCTTTGTCTCCAAGCAAAATTTATTTAATAAAGCTTTTCCATTACTGCCTGTCTAGTGATGTATCCAAATATTAATTTAATTTTATTAGTATTATTCTTTTAGAATTCTGTAAACTTCCACAGAACCCTTGTGATCTTCAATAAATCCTTTCCCGCGTTTGCCACGTCGATTCTTTAACTTTCGTTGTAATTTTTATCACGCACGCAGGCGGGCGAAATTCGGCCACTACCAAACAAACCAATAACACGTGTCTGTACATGCCGTGCAAGCGTGTGGAATTTAATACCTCCTTTCCCTCCTTCATTTACCAACCTCACCTTGACACGTGTCCGATCTTAATTTAGTTTCTCTCTGCATCTTCTTCAGTCACATCATACTTTGCTGTCCTTCTTTGTACTGTGATAGAAACAATTTAAGATTAATCGCATCCGTAATCTACTGACAGAAACTGAAATAGCTGATACCAGCCGTTTGATCGTATGACGTGGTGCTAAAATCAGGTCAAAGGGTATTTAAGTTACTGATTCAGATTTAGTTTCAGACGTTGTTTATTTGTAGCTTGAGATGGACTCTTTCACAGGGTGGAGTATATGTAAAGGGACAATACAGTAGTAACTCGATGACACCTCTGTATTTTTACAGTCACCAGTAGTAATGGAATAGGATAGAGCTAGAGGGTCAGTTGGGGTGTGCTCCAACAACCTCTGGTTTTGAGGATGCTCCTCAAACCCTATTTATTCAGCTCCCTATTTGCTAATACAAACTTTATTTGGCCCCACGCACTTGCTATTACAATTTCTGGCCATTGGCTCACCAGAGCTGGTCTCACTGCTGGTTGATTAGATTGAATGGAATGGATTGGATTGAGCAGGAGTTGTAGGGCCAGCTTGGAGGAGTACATTGATGCTTTTTACTACAACTCTCCGGATTTTAAGCGTATTCCGCACACTACCTTCCTTGTCTTTTTTATCTTTTCAGATGGACTTCTGACAGTTTTAGAGAGGAGAAAAACTGCTGCTGAGAGTCTGATGCCACAAAAGTCGAGCCAGAACAAATAACGTGGCTAAAAGTTGATTGGTTCTCTGCAGCTTAGCCTGTTAGCCATAAAAGCTTGTCTGTCTAGCTAGCGGGGCATGTCTTCAGCTGACTAGTTCTATTATGGATAACGAAGATGCATATAAAAAATGAGTTAGTATGACATTTGCTAATGTGTGAATATGGGCACTGTTGTTTACAGTGCAAGTGAATTTGATTATATGAAAAATAATACGATATGCAACTTCCATGGAGTTGGGCTATGCAAGGTGATCATTTTAAAATAAACAAGCCGAAATCATCTTACACAGAAAAGCTAGCTACCGGGTGTCAACACTGCCAAGGAAAAGATTCCAGATGACAGATTTTCCTTTTTCTTTTTGTTTGATATTAGGTAGACAGGAATAACGTTCCACGGCAATGGCGCATCTTGAGTTATCCTATAAGCCATGATCTCACCGCAGCCAAGCCTAACCAAGCCAATGGAAGATCCGCCGTTTATCCACAAAATTATAAGCTGATTCAGATCAAACATAAAGACGGTCGTCCTCGTCCAAAAGTCCATACTCCACAGTGGGCCCATAGTAAAATACTCTTAATCTTACCACAACCTCCAATCCTGGCTATAGTCAAGCATTTTTAACCATGGTTAAAAACCTTTTCCTCCCCGATAAAATCAACGCATTCCTCACTCCCCTCTCTCTAGTTTTTCTCTGGGCGCTCACTTCGTTCAAGTTCTCTCTTTCTCTCTCCCCCCAGAATACACTCAAAACCAAATGCAAATCCTTGTTATCATCGCCTGAAACCTACTTGCAGCGGTGATCGGAAATAGAACGCCAGAAATCACATACAACTGTAAAAATGACAGTATTCAGTGTTAGTCATAATTATCACAATGGTGGAGGAAAGAAACAACAAGTAGTCCCAGTTGATTATGAATCTGAGGTTTCACAGAGATTGATTGATGCTATACATAGTGAGCATGATAGGAATGATGTGAAGTTAGTCTGTGATATGATTAGTGATCCCTGTGTAGATATTAACTTCATTGGTGGTGTTTATTTGAAAACAAGAAAGACTGAAGTTATTTTGAAAGATGAGATTAGCAATGAAGTGAAGATTGAGTATCAAGAGTTTAAGTCTGATGTTACTGCTCTGTTTCTTGCTTCTCATTCTGGAAATCTCACTCTCGTTCGTAAATTACTGGTAATAATCACTTCTTATTCTTATTAGTGTCAGAGTCCAGTTTTAATCTACATTGTTTCCATATTTTTGTAAAAATTAGGGCTTTATCTTAGTTTTTAACGATATTCTATTAATCTTTCTAATCTGCATTTTTGATGAGATTAGTCTTAATAGTGATCTAATGATGTTAATCTCCTCTCAGCTTTTAAAAGTAACTGTTAGCTCAAATATGATTTCCGAGAACTCTTGAGGTTTTGGCTTTTGTATTGAGTTTTTTTTATTTTTTTTTGACTTTGAGCGAAATTTTAGCTGATTTGATTCTAAGTTTCTATTAGTGTAATGAAATGCGGGAGTGTGATTTAATGTGTTTAACTTTTTTTTGGAATTTGAAATTTTGATTTTGAACAGTAATGTTGTAGATTGATCTTCTAAAAATGCAAGAAAATTAATGCCGTTGTACAGTTTCATTTTCTTTACCTTGCTTAATTTTCTGCAAATTTTACTCCAATTTGAAATTGATGGAAAAAAAGTCTACTGAGTTTACTGTGCATTTACTTTGTTGAAAATTGGTATACTGAAATTGAAATTTAATGTGGATGTTTTGATGTAATTTTTGTCAAAATTTCAAGGGTTAACAATGAATTCTAAGGCATGAATGTTAGATTCTGCAGGCGTTTTCTCGGAATTAAAGTTCATTATATTTTCTTTTTCATTGTGTTCTCAATTGTCGTTTTCACTTTTTTCTTTTTAAGGTTCTTTATTCAATTTTTCTTTTTTCTTTGAGAGTTTTGAAACTTGTAAATCAAATGAAATCTTTCTTTTGTTTTATATTAAGCAGAACAGATTCTTCAACCCTTTTTTGTCCATTCTAATAAATGCGGTTACTCTTTGGTAAAAAATTTGTTATGCTGAAACAATGTAAAGAGTTGAGACTGCAAATTTTAAATGCTGAGAGTTGAGACTTTAGTTGCTTGGTTAGCTAACTTTGTTCTACTTTCTCTTCACTTACCTTTCAAATGACAGTCCACATAGACCCCATCACAACGTTAGGTGGTCTAATTGGTGATAGGGCTCAACGGGGTTTATTTTTCTACATGCGACCCCTCCACAGCTGATCTTCATTAAATTTCTTGATTGTGTTTGTGTTCTTAACTATCGATGACTGAGAGTAGTTTAGGTTTACTTTTTGCACAACACTAACTTTTTTTGTTAAGCACAAATGTTAGTTGCTGTTGGAATGGACACATTTAAGATCGAACTGTAGTTCCACTATCCAGTGAAGGTGAAAAAGCTTGCCTGCGATTGAGATTTGAGAGAGTAATTATCGCATTTGAATAGTTCAGTATGTTATTTTGTTATGTATGTCAGTAATCTTTATATTGTACTAAAGTTTTTGGCCTTTTGCTGAAAATACATAACCATCTCACATCACTCGTGAGTTTTTTGTCACTTACTTCATCTTATCATATTCATCGAGTACACATCTGTACCCTACAGCCAAAGATCCTGAGAAATACGTGATTTCCAGGAGATCTTCATTTCAGATTTTATTTTTAATGAATGAGCTGGATTGACCATTTCTTCCTGTTAGTAGGACTAAAGAAGAAAAGATCTCATGTAGTTATAGTTGTAGTTGTAGACTTGTAGTTTGACAAAATATGATGTTTTGTTTGTTTAGATTTTTCATTAAATTATTTCTACTAATTTGGATAGGAAATCTGTACTAAATTGATGTTCAATTTGGAGATTTTATTGTTATCACATATATCATTTATTAGGGTTTTTATTTGTATCATGGTTATTATCAACTTATAGTTATACTAGTCTTAGTACACATATCGGACAGTACAGTGTTTGGTTCTACAGGATTTATTTATTATTGTACAGGATATGGTTGCCCCATACCTTTCCTATAGGCCCATCCAGCTTATAAGGAAAATAATTTAGTATACAGTGCATGCATTTAACGGTTGTCATCTGGCATACTATTGTTTGTTTGTCCTTTTACTCGGGCTTATTTTCCTCCCAGAGATAAGTTTTCCATTAGAAACGGCCATCCCTATTTCAGACGTCGTACCTAAATTTACAAATCACTTCAATTATTTTCATTTCACTTGTATATGTTTTCACCTTGACAAATTTTACTGCCTCTTTATCCAATTTAAGTAAGCTAAAGCTACTACATCTGATAATCATAACTATACGTCTAGTCGTCTCTTTTTAAGTTTATCTCAAGTTGTCAAAAGTTATTCTTGTTAGGTATGTAGTAAAGTGATCCAACCCATTGTATGGTTTCCAAAAAAACACATCTCTGTTTGCCTGTTAGAACTTTCTGAGGCTCCAAAAATTAATGAAGGCATACAGATGTTGGGAGAAGCTAGTTCTTTTCATGTGCGTTGGCAAAAAATGTGTTTTTGTTGTATTCAAAGTTTCACTATTCTGAAATAATAAATGATGAAATAATAAAAAGAAACTACACATGATCCATCCCCTCTTCTCATAAATTTTGTATGTTAATAATGCACCATATCGCATTGTCTGCAACATCTTTACTGTTCCCCATTTTGTCTGACTATGTCCTCTTGTATCACTAGGAATCCAAGAAACCTTCAGTCTTATTTTTATGTAGTTGTATTCTACTACCTTTATTCATCATTACAATTACTGTTAAAATAATGACATAGAAACAGAGTTTCTCTTTTATCAAGTTCATCCTGTTTACTGAAACTCCACATTTTTGCATGACAGAGTGCTGGAGCAGATGTTAATCAACAACTATTTAGAGGGTTCGCGACAACGGCAGCAGTTAGGGAGGGCCACCTTGAGATACTGGAGATCTTACTTAAGGCTGGAGCATCACAGCTGGCTTGTGAAGAGGCATTGTTGGAGGCGAGTTACCATGGGTGGCCAAGGCTCACTGAGCTCCTTATGGGTTCCGACATGATCAGATCCCATGTTGCAGTTCATGCACTTGTTACTGCGTGTAGCAGAGGGTTCGTGGATGTCGTAGACAAGTTGACGAAGGTAAAATGAACACGTAATCACTGATTTACTGCAAATTCTATGTCAATTTTACTTGATCAAATGTGGGTCAGTGAGTCCCAAACATGTGATTGGTGGGGACTTGCGTGGTAAACTGAGTACCTTCCATGTGATTGGTGGAGTTAAATAGTAAAGAAGGATGGTGAAGTTGACTATATGTGTCCCCACCAATCACATGGTGGGGTCTTCTTGACCCAGTTGCATCAACAAATTCTCCTTCCATACTTGTTGGCCTCTCTTCTGAAATTACTAATGTTTTTGGCTTTTATCACCAATGAGTAAAAGACATAACGATTTCTGATGGTGATTGTAGTGTAAGATATCTACAATAATGGCTTATGAGACAAATTGTGAGTTAGATATTTTAATCAACTGGGGGACACGAAAATTGATTAAATCATAAGGCAGTGATGGCAGTCGTAGAACTGCTGGCTGAGCCACCTCTCTTATTATATCCCCTTTTCAAGTTAAATAATTGTAGTGCTTATCTTGCTTCCGCTGATGATTAATTAATTAAGAAAAAAAAAACTAACCTGCCTTTTAATTATGTGCAGTCTGGGGTTGATCCTAATTCAACTGATCGTGTGCTGCTCCAATCTTCTGTGCCTTCCTTGCATACGAATGCTGACTGCACAGCTCTTGTTGCGGCAGTTGTCAGCAGACAGGCCACAGTTGTCCGCCAATTACTACAGGTAATACTTAAATAATGAGCTTTCATAGGCCAAGTTCTATGTGTTTTTCTAGCTTTTCGAACATTGACACCACATGTGGGCTAACGTTGTTTTTCCTCAATTGGAGCATAGGTTGGAGTTAAAACAGACAGCAAGGTTAAACTTGGAGCTTGGTCATGGGATACAAATGCTGTGGAAGAGTTAAAGGTTGGTGCAGGGCTAGCAGAACCTTACCCCATTACCTGGTGTGCTGTAGAGTATTATGAAGCTAGTGGTTCCATCTTGCGTCTGCTTCTTAAAAACCACTCGCCCGACACCCAGCACTATGGGAGAACCCTCCTTCACCATGCCATCCTATGTAACAATGCTAAAGCCCTTGATTTACTTCTGAAGTTTGGGGCTGACATAGAATGCATAGTGAAAACCACTCGTAAAGCTTCATTCCATCCAATACACATGGCTGCCCGACTTGGATTTAAGAGAATCGTTCAATGCCTGGTTGATGCTGGCTGCCATCTCAACTCTCTAACAGACTCTGGAGATACAGCTTTAATGATCTCAACCAGAGGTAAACACGAGGAATGTCTCAGAGTACTTGGATCTACTGGAGCAGATTTTGGTTTAGTCAATAATGCTGGTCAGTCTGCAAGCTCAATTGCTGCATCAAGCCGCTGGAGCCTGAGTTTTCAACGTGTTTTGTTGGACATAATCCGATCGGGGAAGACTATTAAAACAAGCAATCACTCAATCTTCTCCCCATTAATGTTTGTTGCTCTTGCTGGTGATGTTGACACCCTGAAAATACTGATAGCCCAATCAGATACAGATATTGATTATCAAGACAATAGTGGTCAGTCAGCCTTGATGGCTACAGCAAAGGAAGGCCACGTGGAAGCCTTCCGCTTGCTTGTTTATGCAGGAGCAGATGTAAAGTTGAGAAACAAATCTGGCGAGACAGCAATTGGCTTATCAGAACGAAACCATAATTGCGATCTCTTTGAGAAGGTATTACTTGAATACGCACTTGAAAAGGGTAACCATGGAGCAAGAGGGTTCTACGTGCTTCATTGTGCAGCCCGTCGTGGCGACTTAGCTGCAGTTCGTCTCTTAACAAATAGAGGCTATGATGTCAATCTCCCGGATGCAGAAGATTATACCCCAATCATGTTGGCAGCAAGAGAAGGACATGGAAGCATGTGTGAGCTACTAATCTCATGTGGTGCCAGATGTGATCTCAAGACAGCAAGAGGAGAAACTGCCCTTTCACTCGCAAGAAAGAATGGTGCTGGAAGTGAAGCAGAAATGGTAATATTAGACCAACTCTCCCGTGTTCTTGTTTTGAATGGTGCTCGTATACGGAAACACACAAAAGGTGGAAAAGGTGCACCACATGGGAAGACGATGAAGATGATTGCTGCGGCAGGAATCTTGTGTTGGGGGAAATCCAGCAGAAGGAATGTACTATGCAGGGATGCAGTTATCGGGTGTAGCCCTGTGTTTAGGAAGAACAGAGAGAGGAAAGGTTACGATGGTAATGAGAAAGGAGTATTTAGGATTATGACCACAAAGAACAAGGATTTTCATTTTGTGTGTGAAAGTGCAGTCGAGGCTGAGTTGTGGGTAAGAGGTATTAAACTTGTGACTAGGGAAGCTATCTTTGGCAAGAAACAAAGTGAGACTGAAAGGTGAAGAGTTATGTAAGTGGTTTACTGTAAAGAATGTTCGGTGGCAAAGTACTTCATCTCGAAGTACTATGGTTAATACCGTTTTTGTTTTTTGTTTTTTTTATCTAGATTATGTAAATGTTTCTTGTCCTCAATCTTGTAACCTTAGAATGTTTTTCTATTGAAAGGGAAACATTATGAAATATCCCTGTAGTTGATTTCTCATCTTCTAGATTTCTACATATTGATTGATTATCATGTTGGGCTTCAAAAAGAGAACATGTATCACAGTATCAGTTCTCATTTCGTTCGGATTGAGATATCCCGATCTATCATAGATTCAATTATGAAAAACCGCATTTTTATGGAGAGGGCAGCTGGTGTCATTGGCAAAATCACGTTAGTTTTGCGTTATTACCTTTACCATTTAATTTACGGTAGCTATACACTGGTACTGGCGAGTGGATTTTTGAAGAAAAGTAGATTGAATGCATGATTACTACATACTTCAAAGAGCTCTACTCTTCACAAGATTCAGTCGACCTTGATGATATCGATGCTCTTATTCCTCGAGTCTGATGAGGATAATGCTTGGCTCACTAGGCTGATTGATAAAAAAGAAATCTGGCATACCGTCAAAAGCATGGGGCCTCTTAAGGCCCAGGCCCTGATGGCATGAATGGTTTATTCTTCATGTTAAGATCTCGACTCCACAAGTTAAGTGTGGAAGTCATTCACCAAAAATATTTTCTAACTTGGTATCAGCCAAGATCCAACCTGCGCTTCCAAAAACAAACAAAAAAATAAATAAAAACCAATCAAAAACCAACATCGATGGCAATTACAAATCAACTTCGTCAAATCCAGATTCATCATCGGGTAACCCTAAAACTCACGGAGACAAATTTTGTGCTCTAGAAGACACAATTCAAGCCTATTCTCAAGGGCAATGGATTAACATGTTTTACCGATGACACAAAGATTAAACCTGCAAGAACTTTACCAAACTCAGAAGCTATAAGCCCAAACTACACAACATATGAAGAACAAGACTCTTTACTGGTTGGCTGGTTAAACTCAACCCTCACTGATGCTGTGCTAGGTAAAGTGGGTGGTCTAGAAACATCTAAGGAGGTTTGGGATACACTTGAAGGGGAATTTGCACCCAAAACAAAGGCGCATCAGATGCACCTAAAGAAACAACTTCATTCAATGAACAAAGGTAACAAAACAACTGAAAGTATTTTTTAATGAAGCTAAATCCTTGTTTGATCAGCTTGCAGCAACAGTCTATGTGGTAACTGCTGATGAGATGAAACAGTCCATCAGTAATGGCTTAAATCAGTTGTATGACCCAATTGTTACTGCACTAAGT
Source organism: Papaver somniferum (assembly GCF_003573695.1). Taxonomy (NCBI): domain Eukaryota; kingdom Viridiplantae; phylum Streptophyta; class Magnoliopsida; order Ranunculales; family Papaveraceae; genus Papaver; species Papaver somniferum. The sequence goes on along the minus strand of NC_039365.1, from coordinate 120,613,242 downwards.
ACCGTGGAAGATATGGACATGAAGACTTTATATGCACATCTTCTTACTTTTGATGTGAGGCTTGAGCAGCATCTTGCTGTTATTCAACAACCAATAACAAATTTGGATGTCACGAACTCTGCCTCATTCAGAAAATCTGCACCAAGACAATTCAATAATCAAAATCGTGGACCTGGCCAACACAACAACAATCAAGGCAATCGTCGATATCAGCCACCTCAGAGAAGTTTCTCTCCAGATGCACGGCCTTGTCAGATCTGCAAGAAACACAATCATCAAGCTGATAAATGTTGGTTTCGTTACAAGCCTAGCAACAATCAACAAAAGCAACCATCTGCATATATTTCTCTTCCAAGTGGTACAAATGGAAATCAATGGGTCACTGATACAGGTGCTACACATCACCTTACTGCTGATATGAGAAACCTAACAATACCACATGAGTATGATGGTATTGAGATGGTACATGTTGGTAATGGTAATGCTATTGACATTGCTAATATTGGTAATGCTTCCTTTACATATAAGTCCAGATCTTTTCATTTAAACAACATATATCATGTACCACAGATAAAGACAAACTTATTGTCAGTTTCTCGGTTTTGTAAAGACAATGATGTGTATTTTGAGTTTTACACATCTCATTTTATTGTGAAGGACAAGCACACGGGGATAACTCTGCTACGAGGGATGAATAAGAATGGCTTACACATTTTTGAAGGAGTTGACATGCTAGACAAACCTATCAAGCCACATACAAACATATCATCTTCCTTCCCATTACGGCACCAACGTCTAGGGCATTCTATGTTGCGTACTGTTTCTCAAATTTATCTTCAAAATTATTTTTCAGTTTCCAATAAGCATTTTGATTACTGTCATTCTTGCCACCTTAGTAAGAGCAAGAATTGTCTTTTTCTTTAAGCAACATTGTTTATGAAAAGCCTTTGAGTTTGGTTGTGTCAGATATTTGGGTATCACCTCAATTGTCTAGATCTGGTTTTCGTTACTATCTTCTAATAATGGATGTCTTTTCTCATTTCACATGGGTTTTTCTACTCGTACAACGTTCTGATGCTTTACAAACTTTTATTCTCTTTCATAAACAAGTCGAGAATCTAATTGAACACAAAATCAAAGTCTTTCAATCAGACAATGCATTAGAGTACAAAAAATTCACTGCCTACCTCAATGAATCAGGTATCCAATATAGATTCTCCTGTCCACATACTTCCCCTCAGAATGACATAGCTGAACGTTGTATTAGATACATTACTGAATCTGGTTTCGCACTGCTATTTCATGCTCATATGCCAAAGGCATTTTGGGAAGATACTTTTACAACTGCCTGTTATCTAATCAATAGATTACCCAAGTCAGTCTCGGAAACCAAAACACCCTTAGAAATTCTGTTCAACAAAAAACCAGATTACACATTCTTACGTGTATTTGGTTATTTGGCATATCCATTCCTTAGACAATACAATGCAACCAAATTAGAACCGAGGTCACTTCCTTGTGTTTTCATAGGCTATAGTAGTGCACATAAAGGATATTTGTGCTTGCATCGAGAAACAAACAGACTTTACATATCTCGCCATGTTCGTTTTGAAGAAAGCACATTCCCATTCCAGTCTCTCAAGCAGAAGGTGAAAAGAAGAGGGTACGCAAATATACCTCAAACTAAAACTTTTCCACCTATAAGTCCTTTCTCCGAAAGTGATTGTCTATGCACTGAGTCGAGACAATACAACAAATCGGTTCACACTTCGTGTGATCGTCTATGGATATGAGATCGAGACAATACAACAACGAAGTATGTTTACTTGATAAAAGGTTCGGACTTAACCAAAAACAAAAGAATTACTTATCAAGTTAATAGGAATTAACGTTTGTGTAATTTAATTTAAATTATAATAACAACAATTATAATTGCGTAAAATAAAAGTAAATGACACAACAAGATTTTGTTAACGAGGAAACGGCAAATGCAGAAAAATCCTGGGACCTTGTACAAAATTGAATACTCTCAGGATTAAGCCGCTATACAAAATCAAACCAACTTCGTATAGTTGAGACAAAGCAACTAAACCTATAGTTCACCTAGTTCCGTCTGTATTCCCATGCCTCCGACCTGTAATAAGTCACGTACTTGGAGAAATTCCTTTGGTTCGTATTCACAAACATTAAAGGAACAATAAATCTGTTTGGTATCAACTCTTTTCAACCAAGTGATGTGAGTTCGATAAAAGTCTATTCTGTTTATCTCAATAAACTCCTTTGTCAGGTTCTTAGATCTATCTTATTATCAACCACCAAAGTAATTGTTAAGATTTTGCAATCAATACTTTTAATCACAAAGAATTGTATTGATGCCGATCTACACAACTAATCTAATCTAATCTAACCGAAACAAGTATTGTGCACACTAAAGATTATGAACCTAAATCAGAAATCTTCAAAGTCTTCTTTGTCTTCGAATCTTCTTAGATCTTCAATAAACACCTGCACATAATCAACTTGAATCTCTTGTGATCAATCACGCACAGAACGGAGTCTGTTAACAATGGATTATCACAAGACGTCTTTAGATCTACAAATAGTCTAAAGATCCCCGTCGAAACTTCGATATAGTTTGAGTGAATCTTATATCAGAAGAGAAAATTCTCAAGCATAAACAAACTAGGTGCAATCAAAGTTCAACCACCGTTAGTCAATCAAATCAATCGAAAACAAAAGATAAAAAACAATTATCTAGTTTCCCACCAACGGTACTAATTGAGCTTCTCAATCCCAAAGAAGTCTTTAAACTGAGCGGCCGTAATAGATTTCTCGTAATTAGGTTACTTTTCTCTCCGAATAGGCGGCATCACCAGTAGCAGCACAACTGAGATAGTTTTGCTGTCTCTGAGGATTAGTTTGCTCGAAATGCAAACTTTCACATTTATAGACCAAGGAAGTTTGAACACCAAGGAATTTCCAAAACCGAAAATATTCTCAAGATATGCAATATATTCCAGATTCGGTTTCCATAATTCCTGGAAATGCTTTGTCCAAATAATGACCGAAAATCTCTTAGAAAATCTCCAACTAGCAAATGCACATTACTAATTTTCATTTTCCAAAAATAAAATTAAAAACCTTAAATAAAAGATTCTCTATTTATTTTATTCGATCCGGGATTTTCTTCCTTTCGCTATTAAGGAATATCTTTGAACAATTAAAGATAAGCGTTACTGCACATGTTCAAAGTATGTCGACATCTTTACTTTGTAAGTCCTCTTTCATACTTACAATCCTGAAACCGATTTGCCACACTTCCAAACAAGTTTAGAATTGGTTCATCTGACTTTCAAGAATTACGTGATTGAGCAAGAACACTCAATCACCAAACATGGGTTTCACGGTTCTACCAAAACAAGTTTCGGTTCTACCTCCATGTGAGTACTTTGCATAGTCACGCTAGTTACCAAAATTCGGTTGACTAGGTACTAGGATCGGTTCCCCACATATATATGGTATCTAACTTGTACTTGTTGCACATGTCCATAGGATCGGTTCCCATTTCTGCTAAAAACTTGTTGCACCTCATACAAGGATCGATTCCCCTTTGTGATAGGTTGCACCTCTTACTAGGATCGGTTCCCCTTTACCCAGAGTCGGTCATACCAATAACACTAAATCGATCATACCATCTTAGATGATTACTTAAGATCGGTTTCACTAATAAAAGTCATACCAATACAAAAATCAGGCCTTTATGAATAATTTTACCAAGAACATAAACAAGTCATGAGCGGTTATACTAATCACACATATTGGTAGTTCAAAATGAAAAAGCGGGGGTACAAAAACCACACCCAATATTTCGATTAGCAATCTGTATGGACTAACTCCAAAATACTTTCAAGAGAATCAACTAGACTCAGTCTTAATAAAGTATATCAAAGAGTTCAAATATCTCTATTTCACAATGTAATCAGTAAATCGAACAGATAGAAATCCGTGAGCCTGATTATTATGTGAAATAACTTGAATGGTATCAAAGACCAATGTTCAAGTGTCAATCAATGTAAATCAACAACCAATGGTTGGATATTCTAATTAATTGATCTTAACGCACAACCTGTGATATTTCAATTATATAACAAAATATAATACGGAAAAGAAATAACACAGACACCAGAATTTTGTTAACGAGGAAACCGCAAATGCAGAAAAACCCCGGGACCTAGTCCAGATTGAACACACACTGTATTAAGCCGTTATAGACACTAGCCTTCTACAAACTAACTTCGGTCTGGACTGTAGTTGAACCCTAATCAATCTCATACTGATCCAAGGTACAGTTGCGCTCCTTACTTCTCTGATCCCAGCAGGATATTACGCACTTGATTCCCTTAGATGATCTCACCCACAATTAAGAGTTGCTACGACCCAAAATCGAAAACTTTAATAAACAAATCTATATCACACAGAAAAGTCTAAGATAATAGATAAATACGTCTCCCACATATATACCTACAAGTTTTGTTCCATCTTTTGATAAATCAAGGTGAACTGGAACCAATTGATAACCCAGACTTACATTCCCGAAGAACATCCTAGTATTATCAATCACCTCATGATAATCTTAATCTACGCGGCGAAACAAGATATTGTGAAATCACAAACGATGAGACGAAGATGTTTGTGACTACTTTTATATCTTGGATATCAGAGATAACAATCTCAAGCCAATCATTACGATTGTACTCAACACGATAGAATCAACAAGATTAGATCACAGAACTACAAGAAAGTAGTATCGGTCTGGCTTCACAATCCCAATGAAGTCTTCAAGTCGTTAAATGTTTTTGGGTAAAAACTGATTCAACTGTTTTTGGTAATTTGGGGTATGTTGATGAGAAACGAGTTCAAATCCTAAACAAATGCACTGCACGGGAATGCTTTTAGGTTTGAGAAATCAATCTGTAAGACTCTGGCCTAAATCAAGAAATGGACGTTCCAGATTCAATTCGGTCACAAGGTGAAGGAGAAGGGTTGATCTTAGGGAGGGAAGCGGAGAAGGTGTTTGAGATCAGAGTGTTGAATTATGAAGGTGTGTATGTTTATAACTTGTGTATCAGAAAATGGTTTCTGGCTACTTGTGTTAATAACACTTGCGTTTTCCTTGTCCCCCTTTGAAATAGATTGAAAATCTATTTATATAAGTCATTGAGCACACCTTGATCTCTTAATAAGTGGAGGAAGTGAAGTAGTGGAGAAGTTGGTTTGTGCGGAAGGTAGTGATCGTCGTGTTTCCGTTATGAAGGATGACTGATCACACGTTCTCCCACTACTCTCATTACTGATAACCATCCGTCTTTCCTGACACATTCTCGTAATGGGCACGTTGCACACCGCACGCTGTAAACCACCAGACCAGTACCCCATAAGTATCCCCCAGTTTGTGATATGTTTGATGTCTCGAGTAGGTGGGCCAAGCCTCGGGACTTGCCGCAAAGAATAACATATGGCGTTGTTAGGTTAAATAACTAAGTTATTTATAAAGCCGATATTTATAAAATATCGCATGTATCCGATGCATGAGAAGCATCACTTTTAAGAAAGCAGCTCAAAATAATGAATATGTATGTTGCATCGTTGTTGTAAAGCTTGATTGAATAAGTCGCGGATAAGCGTCTTAAAGGAGGCAACATGATCGACCACTTTTGGGTGATCGTTTGGTGGCTCTAGGGATAAGCAATCACTTGGTCGATCACTGCTCGTGGAAGAGGGGTGATCGGTGATCATGGAGTCATCCTTCTGGCCTTATAGAATTTGATCTAAACCGTCCGACCAAGCTAGCAAAGTTGGTCGGACAAGATGATTTGCGGCAGTTGAACGGTGCCGCTGATTATTTTTTAGGGTTTGAAGCTGCACAGCCAACCCCTATTTAAGCGTGCGTTCTGGGACATCGAGCCCTTGTTCGAACAGGCCAGTCGGCCATGTATAGAGGTGGGTCAACGGTGATCACACTGACATCTTCGGGGCGCCTGAGATTGAATCTAATCCGCTCAACTAGGCCGACGAAAATGGATGGTCGCGATTGATTTGCGACAGTAGGGTGTTGCCGCAAACGCAATTTTAAGGTTTTCAAAGCAGCGCGTTCAAACTACTTTTGGCAAACGATTTGGTATGCTCTGGTTTTGCCATGGAGAGGTCGATCGACCAAGGGATAAGTTGGTCCAAGGGTGAACACGTTGGCACTTCTTTGGTTGCTCGATATGCGATCCAAGCCGTCTAACTAGGATGGCTAAGTTGGACGGTCATGATCGATCTGCGATAGCTGTGTATCGCCGCGACCCAAATTAGGGTTTTGCTCACAACGTGTTTGCTCGAGTTTGGGAAATCGATGTAGCGCCCTATAGGCTTGCCGCAGGAAAATCGATCGGGAAAGGGGAGAGTTGGGACGCCAATGTGCATGCTGGCGCCTATTTGATCATTCCTGGAAAGATCTCGGTCGTCCAACAAGGCTGGCAAAGTTGGACGGTCATGATGTATTTAAGACCCTTTTTAACGGTCTTAGATCGTTGTATATTTCTTTCGAATAGCTCGAACACCCATTTTAGGGTTGACGTTCGGAGCACTTGTGTCCGAGGGGAGTGGGACTCGATCGACTAGGGCGCTGGTGGGCCCGCCGGTGGTCACTACGGTGATTGCCTAGTTCTGTTAGGAGTAAGCTATGCTCGTTAAATCGTGCGGCCAAGTTGTGTGGCCGTGATCGTTTCTGAGACTGATATTAACAGTCTATATTTTCTTTAAGGAATAAATATGTGTTCGAGCACGCTAACTTTAATTAAAAAGTGTGTGAACGCGTTGATATCTTAGTCAGAGAGAGATGTAGCATGTATGAGTATTTTAGTGTGGATCCCAATACTAACACTTCGGGAGATTCATGCTACTCTAATGAGAGTGAGCATTGATCGTCATGTCATGTCAGTATTGAGAGTTCGGCTTGGAACATGGCATGGAAAAATACCAGGAGAGTCATGCATTAGTTAATAATGCTGGCATAAAGTAGAATTCACAGAATATTTGGGATTGCTACTACGCGCACCACTCTGAACGAATTTCATATATGTACTGAGTTTTTCAGTATAAGTAAAGAGGTTTGAGCACTCTTTACCTTAAAACGGCCTTTATTCCTTTGCAGGATGACAACGCTAAATATAGGGTTTTACGACTTTGACCCTAAACTAAAAACCACCATCAATATTAAGTCCCCTGCTTAGCACGTAATGGTGACACTATTGCGGGGTAAGCACTAGATGGTGATAGTCGAAGAAATTTACAAGAAGAGTCCGGCGTACATTACCCGGATAGAGGCTGACTTGGCTCTTGAGTAGGACACGTTTCCTTTCAGCGTACGTTTGTTGTCTTCGGATGGATAAGTATCTACTTTATTGTAATCCCGCACTTGGAGCCTTTATACACGGCAAGTAGAGACTCCTTTTCTTCCCGGGATCTTGCTGATTTTCGGAATATAAAGAAGACGCTGAGCTTTTCTCCCATTGTAGAATTGCTTTTCTTCTTTGTTCCAGGTATTGCTCCATGTTCATTATACAGTTTGATTTTTCATTGATAATAACGATTGTTTTTAAATTATATTTACCAGCTGTTGGTATGATCGTAACGTCCCTTTTTGAAGTGTATGATGGGAACTGCTGGTGATGATTACTCCTTTACTTCTCCGAAGAGGAGCTTGGAAGTCAACAAACCCGAGGTTGGTGCGTTCGAGGAGGTGATGGCCAAAATAGATCCTCTGTTTCGTGAAGATGGTCGTGCCATACAAGGTATGTCTCTTCTACAACTACGTCTCGTTCGAGAGCGTGCTCAGGCTTTCTTGGCTTCAGTCGACATGGAGAAAGAATGGAGGCGCGACGAAGCGTCTCAGCCGCCGAGCGCGAGAGCTGAAAGGTTTGCAGCTCGGCTAAAGCGGCGAAGGATCGAGCATGAGCGGCGTTCCAATGATAACAAGTATGATTACCCTGTTTGTAATGGAATCATCATCCTCGATTCCGACATGGACGAACCAGAGTATCCTCAGAAGGCTGTTGGGGAAGTTCCTGAGGGAGAGATCGAAGTAGTTTCCGTAGAGGGTGTTGAAGCAACCACCGGAGGGAACACTGAAGTGGTTGCTGAGGAGATCATGGTAGCAGCATATAGAGAAGATGTTGAAAAGGCTTCCAAGGATGATATCGGTGCATCTCCTAGAGGGATATTGAAGTAGCTATTGAGGGAGGCGTCCAAGCGGAATCAAAAAGGGAATTCGATGCGGCTTCTAGAGAGGATGCAATAATGGCTTGCGATGAAGGCGTTGAAGCAGTTTCCAACATATCCTGTGAAGATACTGTTGATCCTTCCGATGACTAGATTTCCCTTTGTTGCTTTTATTCATTGTTGAACGCTTTCATAGTTTGTAGATATTCCTCTTTATGCTCAGCGATGACTGAATTTAGGTTCAATTAAACAATGGTTCTTCTATTCACATTATCTTGAGACCCTAACTGTGACGCTCTCCAGTAGGGTCATAATAGAGTCTCCCCATCAATTCATGCATACAATTAGGGGTGAAGAAACTTATAAAAGGAAATAATATTTTAATTAATCAACAAATCGGGACCCTACTAATTATGAATTCAAACAGTGCATTCATTTTTAGAGAAATTACAAATACTACATGAATGGGGAAATTGTTTGGAAGAAATACTATGGAGAACGCTGAGGAAAAGATATCACAGCGTTTTAGGTATGGAGAACGCTGGAGGAAATGGTAGCACAACGTTTTAGGTATTTTAGGGTTTGAGCCATCGTGAGTGAATCGTCACGCCTTCCAGTTTGTAAGCATTGAGCTTGCAGTAACCGCCTAAGATAACATCTGCCACCAGGTATGGCTCGTCTTTCTTTTCTGCAGGCAAATCAGTCTGAGCGGTCGTCTTTACCGTCATGTCTCCAACTCGAAACGTGTCTGTCTTCACTACCAAATCTCCAATTTGAAATGGGTTTGGGCGTTTTACAACTACTCGATTCTGAGACTCGTTGTCTTTGACCGAGGAAGCTTCTAAATTTTTGATAAAGCATTTAAAAGGACCAACATCCCATTCACATCTCCTAGTGGCGGCAGGGTTGTTGATCGAAGCAAGTCCCCGAGCCTTAGCGGAAGGGGAAGTGACCGATTGCAAAAAGGGTTGTTCAATAAGACTTACTTGGGCTCGGAACCTTCGGAGGTATGCTGACGGGCTTTCTCCAAGAAGTTGTGTCACATTTGTGAGTGGTTGATACGGCAGCAAGTAGTCCTCGGGATTGGATGGCTTGTTGGAGATCTTCTCAGGTATAGACATTGGCAAAGGATACACCCCTAACTTTGCTTTGTTGTTATGCACCCACGAGCGCCCCATAATCATATCATAGTTCGGGTAATCTTTCACAATATACAACTTACCGCGTGTTAGAGCGTCTCCTATATTGACTTCGAGGTCGATGTACCCATAAGAATCTCTGAACTCCCCTTCGAAATTTTTAATTATGGTTGGGCAACGAACAACTTCATGCTTCGAAATCTTTGCAGCTTTCAGGGCCTTAACAGTGACAATGTTGAAGTCAGATGCTACATCAATCAGCGTGTTGTCGAACTCGATATCCTTCAAGCGAGCGATGTTTAGGAGTCCCCAGTTACATCTCGCATTTCCTAGGAAGGATTGAGGTTCATGAGCAACTTCCTTAACCGGAAACAGATGCTTGCCTGATACGATGCGGTTAAGAGCTACAAACATGTCTTGACGCTGTGCCGTAGAGAAATACAGAATTTCACATAAATGTTCCATCATAGACTGCACATTCTTGTGAACAGAGTCTCCATAAATCATGCAGCTCCTGACAGGAAGAGGGTCTCTGTTGACTCCTTCATTTCCTAGTTGAAGTTCTCCCGCATCCACCTTCTCTTTGAAAATGTGCGTCAACTTGTTGCAGTCGCTGGTTGGGTGATTGAAGAACCTGTGATAACGACAGTATTTAGGATTCGCCATCTCTTCTTCGGTTGGTGGACGTCTAAGAGGAGGTAGCTTGATTGCATCATCTTGAATCCATGCTTCCAGGAGTTCAATGACTTCATCTATTGGAAATGGGAAGTCTGGAGCAGCATCTCCAGCTTCAGGAGTCTTAGCCGTGGTTTTTCGAGATGGAGTCGTATGCGCTGGCGCTACGCGTTTGGGTTGTTTCTCCGTTAATGGAGCTTTCCTTTTTCCTCCTCCACCTACCATGCTTACAAAAGGACTGATGTTGTATTGCTTGGTGATAAGACGACTGTTTCCTCGAGTTTTGCACGCATCCTCACCCCTGGTCGGTCTGGCTCTTTCTAGAAGTGCTGGTGCGGCCGTAGCCGATCGTTTAGCAGCTTCATGGAGTTCAGAGAATGTATGGAAGCGCAGGTTTTCCAGTAAAGAACGATAGATGGGAACCATACCGTTAATGCACGACTCCACCAATTTTTGTTCGGTCACATTTGGGTCATGACAGTCTAAAGCTTGAATTCTGAATCTATTGACGTAATAATTCGGATGCTCTTTGTTTCGCTGAAACATTCTTCCCAAGTCCGAGAAAGTGATTTGTTCGGACACGAAGAAATACTTCTTGTAAAAAGCGGTGACCATCTCACACCAATTTGATATACTGTTTGGTGCGATGTTGTTGTACCAGGTGTATTCTCTTCCAGTAAGCGACTTTGATAACTCTTTCAGGCGGAGGACGTGATTGTATTCATGTTCTCCCAAAGATTCCATAAAACGAGAAATGTGTTCATGAGCGTTACCAGCACCATCATAAAGGGAAAACTGAGGAGAGGAATATCCTCTCAGTAGGGTAACTCTCTGCACATCAGGAGGATACGGAGTTTGGTGCTGGTGCAGGTCCACCGGGTTTTCCTTGCCTCGATTTTGGAGAAGTCGTTCTAGATACTCACGAGTGATGAAGTTGGATGGCTGGTTCCTTTCCCATGGGCGTTCAGGAGCAATACGGGCTTCTTCATCTAGATAGGCACGTCCTGCTGAAGCGCTCGCGCCAGGCGTGTTGAAGGTACTCCTTGTTGGTTCCATGGGCTGTTGTGACTCTTGTGGAAACCGTTCTGTTAGTGTATTGAGAAAAGTAAGCACCTATTTCTGAATTGTATCCATGTCCGTTTGAGCCTTAGCAAGAACTTATTGCCTCTCCATCAAATCAACAATGGTAATAGGGGGTTGGCCTCCTCTGGTTCCTCCAGCCTCTCGTCCTGACGGGGGAGTAGCAGCTGCTCTGGTGATGACTGGAGGTGTTACACTTGAAGAAATGTTTGGGTTTGCGGCTGCTATGGCTCTGGTGATAGAGGTGTCACGCCCGAGGGAATATCTCCTTCTCCGCTGGTGTTGGTGGTAGAGGACGTAGTTCCACGAGATGCATTGATCGTATTGACAGGATGTACGGTAGCGCCACTGACAGGGACATCAACGCCAAGAGTGTTGTCAGTGCTAGTTCCATCAGAATTGGTCTCCGATCCAGACCTAAGATCCACCATTTTGAATTTGAGGAAATTGTAATGGAATTGAAATTGATCTTGCAACTGAGAGATTAATCTCCCGCTGTGGTCGCCAGTTTTTTTGGGGTAAAAACTGATTCTGTTCTTTTTGGTAATTTGGGGTGTGTTGATGAGAAATGAGTTCAAACCCTAAACAAATGCACTGCACGGGAATGCTTTTAGGTTCGAGAAATCAATCTGTAAGACTTTGGCCTAAACCAAGAAATGGCCGTTCCAGATTCAATTGGGTCACAAGGTGAAGGAGAAGGGTTGATCTTAGGGAGGGAAGCGGAGAAGGTGTTTGAGATCATAGTGTTGAATTATGAAGGTGTGGATGTTTATGACTTGCGTATCATAAAATGGTTTCTGGCTACTTGTGTTGATAACACTTGCGTTTTCCTTGTCCCCCTTTGAAATAGATTGAAAATCTATTTATATAAGTCATTGAGCACACCCTGATCTCTTAGGAAATGGAGGAAGTGAAGTAGTGGAGAAGTGGGTTTGTGCGGAAGGTAGTGATCATCGTGTTTCCGTTATGAAGGATGAATGATCACACGTTCTCCCACTACTCTCATTACTGATAACCGTTCGTCTTTCCTGACACATTATCGTAATGTGCGCGTTGCACCCCGCACGATGCAAATCGCCAGACCAATACCCCAGTAAGTATCCCACAGTTTGTGACATGTTTGATGTCTCGAGTAGGTGGGCCAAGCCGTGGGACTTTCCGGAAAGAATAACATATGGCGCTGTTAGGTTAAATAACTAAGTTATTTATGAAGCTGATATTTATAAAATATCGCATGTATTCGATGCATGTGAAGCATTGATTTTACGCAAGCAACTCAAAATAATCGATGTGTATGTTGTGTCGTTGTTTTAAAGCTTGATTGAATAAGTCGCGGATAAGCGTCTTAAAGGAGGCAATATGATCGACCACTTTTGGGTGATCGTTTGGTGGCTCTAGTGATACGCCATCACTTGGTCGATCACTGCTCGTGGAAGAGGGGTGATCGGTGATCATGGAGTCATCCTCCTGGCCTTCTATAATTTGATCTAAACCGTCCGACCAATCTAGCAAAGTTGGTCGGACAAGATGATTTGCAGCAGTTGAACGGTGTCGCTGATTATTTTTTATGGTTTGAAGCTGCACAACCAACCCCTCTTTGAGCGTGCGTTTTGGGACATCTTGCCCTTGTTCGAACAGGACGGTCGGCCATATATAGAGGTGGGTCAACGGTGATCACACTGACATCTTCGGGGCGCCTAAGATTGAATCGAAGCCGCTCAACTAGGACGACGAAGATGGATGGTCGCGATTGATTTGCGACAGTATGGCGAAGCAACGCGTTTAAGCTACTTTGGGCAAACGATTTGGTATGCTCTTGTTTTGCCATGGAGAGGTCGATCGACCAAGGGAGAAGTTGGGCCAACGGTGAACACGTTGGCAATTTTTTGGTTGCTCGAGATGCGATCCAAGCCGTCTAACTAGGCTAGCTAAATTGGACGATCATGATCGAACTGCGACAGCTGTGTATCGCCGCGACCCAAATTAGGGTTTTTCTCACAACGTGTTTGCTCGAGTTTGGGAAATCTATTTAGCGCCCTATAGGCGTGTCGCGGGCAAATCGATCGGGCAAGGGGAGAGTTGGGCCACCAATGTGCATGCTGGCGCCGCTTTAATCATTCCAGGAAAGATCTCGGTCGTCCAACAAGGCTGGAAAAGTTGGACGGTCATGATGTATTTAAGACCTTTTTTAACGGTCTTAGATCGTTGTAGCTTTCTTTTGAATAAATCGAACACCCATTTTAGGGTTGACGTTCGGAGCACTTGTGCTTGAGGGGAGTGGGACTCAATCAACTAGGGCGCTAGTTGTCCCACCGGTGGTCACTACGGTGATTTCCTAGTTCTGTTAGGAGTAAGCTATGCTCTTTAAATCGTGCGGCCAAGTTGTGTGGCCGTGATCGTTTGTGAGACTGATATTAACAATCTAGATTTTCTTTAACGAATAAATATATGTTCGATCACGCTAACTTTAATTAAAAGTGTGTGAAGCGTTGTTCTCTTAGTCATAGATAGATGTAGCATGTATGAGTATTTTTTTGCGGATCCCAAAACTAGCACTTCGGGAGATTCATGTTACTCTGCTGAGAGTGAGCATTGATCTTCATGTCATGTCAGTATTGAGAGTTCGACTGGGAACATAGCATGGAAAAATACCAGGCGAGTCATACATTAGTTAATAATGCTGGCATAAAGTAAAATTCACATAATATTTGGGATTGCTACTACGCGCACCACTCTGAACGAAATTCATATATATGTTGAGTTGTTCAGTATAAGTAAAGAGGTTGGATCACTCGTTACCTTCAAACGACCTTTATTTCTTTGCAGGATGACATCGCTAAATATAGGGTTTTACGACTTTAAACCTAAACTAAAAACCACCATCAACATTAACCTACAGGGTCTCGAGAAGAAACCTAAGGTTAAAGGAGAATCGACTCTAGCTTATACAACTAGTATCACACGGGAGGTGTGGGGATTAGGTTTCCCAGTTGCTAGAGTTCTCCCTTATATAGTCTTTCAAATCAGGGTTTGCAATCAATGTTAGCTTAGTAACAAAGCATTCAATATTCATCGTTAGATGAAAACCTGATTAGATTCAATCTAATATCTTTCAACTGTTGGATCGAAAACTTATCTTGTTACACACAAATGATTTAGGTTTGTGTAACCGTAACCAAACATGTACATTTGTTGGTTCAACAGTAGTTAACCAAATGGTTATCCATATGAGCACTTTTATATCAACCATATTCTTCTTCACCATAACTAGTTCAAATGACTCAAATGAACTAGCAAAACGATTTGATTCACTCGAATCGATTCATGAACCTTATAGCCACGGTTTGCAAATTGCATTCCTTAGTTAATATAAATATAAGTTCACAAATAATCGTCTTTAGATATAACCAACTCAAGTACGCGGACTTAATTCGCGGACTTAAGTTCCCGGAAGGAGTTCACAAACTCCAGCAGATATTCTCGGAATGAGAACCTCCGCCAGTTCGCGGACTGAGTTCACAGCTCTTGTTCCGGTTTTTCGGATCAACAAAGTACGCATACTTTGGTTAAAGCAATAAGGAATTATACATATTTGTGTTGCCACATAATGCTTATATCCAACATTGGTTATATAATCTAAACTCTCATTTCAATCATCGAAACATTCTTAGAGGACGTTATAAAGTTGTTATTCACAAACCATTTTTCGTCAAAGGCATTTTCAAAGTGATTGAAACATAACATGACTTTCGTCACTAGGTAAAGATGAACTTGGACAAAGCGAAAGCTTACCAACACATATTTCAAGAAATAGATAAGCGAGATAAACTCGACTCGAAATAGAAAATGTGTATAATCAAAGTATATATAGCAAAACGACTTTTGTCTCAAGATAGGAGATATAGTAGATAGACTTTTGAGTGATAGATAAGTTCAAGTCTCCACACACCTTTTAGTCGATGAAGTTCCACCAGTTCCTTGAGTAGTTCTTCGTCTTGTATGATGATCGCCATGGAGTTCTTGAGCTCAACTACACTTTCTATCCTAGTCCTAGACTTATCTATAGTAGACTAGAAATCAAGACTTATAGTTTTGATCACTAACATAGACAAACATGCTTGAGATAACAACGCATGAGAGTTCGACCAAGCAGTGCTCTAACAATCTCCCCATTTAGTGACAAAACTATCAATACATATGGAATACAAAAATAAATGAATAAACTTTTGTAGCTTGTATTCCACATGCCTAATCTTCAACATTACTCGAAATCTTCGTCACTTCCAAGTACTCCAATGATCCCAAAGGTTGAAGTTCAACATCATCGTTGTTGAAAATCCGTAGCTATAACAATGAGAAAACAAATATTCTCAATCATTGTTATACAATGTCATAGTATTATTATACAACATCAAAGTTCAATTGTATCACAACTTCGACAACAATACTATGGTGATATGTATCACTCACCCTTAGTCAATACTCCATCTCACATGGAAACCATTTCCCCTTACACAATGATCCGAAAACCATATGTATTTGTTGTGTGAACTACATATTAATTCTCCCCCTTTTTGTCAATAAAATTGGCAAAGGTACGAGAATGGGATCCTAATGAAATTTCCAAAAGAGACATTTCATGACCAAAAGAAAGCACATATCAACTTGTTTAGATGCAATCATAAAGCCGAAGCTAAATGCTTTCATCAAGGAGTTCATAAAGATACAAGATAACTCCTATCATATTCCACAGCCACACTCCCCACAAAGATTTGGCTATTAAGCACAAGTTCAATTAAGAACTCTCCCCCATAATATGTCATTCCTGAAAGAACAACAAGAGCGACCTTAATTTCAAAACAAAAGAAAGGTTTCTTTGGACATAACAAATCTCATACGAATATAAATTTTAATCCAAAAATACTCAATTAGATTAATCACAAGAGAACCCATAATTAATCTAACCGGAAATATACAACCAAATTAACCACAAAAAGTGATGAATTTTAATTGATCATGCTCGACATAAGAGAACTTACGGAGCCTCACAATATAACATAAAAATATCGATCAGGGAAGATCAATACTGCGGAATATACAAGGACTCATTCTATTTTCCATCACCATTTGCACAATGACATATAATAGACATAATCCTCATAAACAAAATTTCATCCTATCTTTCATCAATAGTGACATGATAGGCTTCAAACTTTTGTGATGTCAAAAGTCCATTCATTCTTTTATCAATACATGCATATCGACATATGAAAGATTTAACTTTTGACAAGGTATGGGACAATCATAGTTCACGGACGCAAACACACATATCCCATAACATATTGCAATATATAAAATTATAAAGATTAATACTGCAAAAATCATCTTCCAAACAATTTTAGAATTTAAACAAATAAACCTAAAAACATGAAGATGAAAACGTTGAACATAGCTATGTGTAATCACAATAATGACTATTCCAAACTCTAGTTATTCTTCTAAAAAAACAATAAAATAGAAAATTTTCTAGACAAAATAAAATCAACTCTTTAGAGAACATGAATCTGAAGAAAAAAACTAGACCCTTTACTTCACGGGCGAGGTCTCTGGTTCAAATCCAGGATGGCCCAGCTGCGCCAGGGAAAAGAATAGAAGAAGCATCTGACTCCTTCATGCATGCTCCACTTGGCTCGGGGGGATATAGCTCAGTTGGTAGAGCTCCGTACTTGCAATTGGGTCGTTGCGATTACGGGCTGGATGTCTAATTGTCCAACTAGAGATTGAACATGGACGAGCTCCTCAGTTGCTTTCTTCAGTTCGTTTTTCAGAAAATCAAGATTCCTTGTTGCAATTTCGAGTTGTTCACGTACGACCTTAAAATTTTGAAGAAGATTTCCTACCAGTTGTGAACTGGTAGCTT
The DNA here is from genome assembly GCF_003573695.1 of Papaver somniferum. Lineage (NCBI taxonomy): Eukaryota > Viridiplantae > Streptophyta > Magnoliopsida > Ranunculales > Papaveraceae > Papaver > Papaver somniferum. The sequence goes on along the minus strand of NC_039365.1, from coordinate 120,596,163 downwards.
TTTTTCATGGTCAATGGCATGATAGCATGTTATGAAAACAAGATTCTTGTGAAACTCGATAGTCTTCCCCTTCTTGACTTCATCATCTTTGTTGCCTCCATTCATTGCACACACCAAAATTCGGTAGAACCTTTTGACCTTACGGAACTATGTATCAAGAGATGACACATAAGTGTATATAAATAAGTTCCATTGAAAACCCTAGGAAAACTTGTATACGTCCGTGCGGGTCAGGTGTTCGTGCACTTGTGGTCACGACCCTAATGTGTGACCAAGAGGATATAGGACAAATTTGGACTGCTTCTTGAGAGCTCAAGAGACATTTTAAACAAAGAATGAAAAACGTGTCAAGAATAATAGTTGAGAATCAACTATTTGTAGGAAGCACACAAAAAAATAGGGAATTTTTCTCAAAAGAGGATGATCAGAAATATCTTCAAGAGAAGAACTGGAGCGAAACTCAACAGATTTTTAAGATCATCAACAACAAAACAACAAAAAGAAGAAAGAAAGGAAAACATACAACCTCGACAGCACTCTCAAGTTACACTTCTTGAGACTATGAGCATCCTTCTTAGACTACAAGAAGAATGCTACATTGAGTAGTCATGTTATATTCAGATGAACAATTTGCTGATCAATATTGACTTCTTTTTTCTCTCCTTCAAGAGGATTTATAGAAAAATCACTTGACTTACTTGAAGGAGTTTTATCAAGAGAGGAACAAGAAGTACCTGAGCCAGACGCTTTCCTTGTCTTTTTGATGCTCCGTTTGAGTCTGTTTATGCTGATCTTAAGCTCTGAAACTCGATTATTGATATGAACGAAATCTAGAGCAGAAGACTTGGATCCAAAGTCTTCTTTAGAGAGAGAAAAGGAACCCAACTTTTCTTTCTTTCTCTTATGCCTTTTTTCTCTTTTCAGATTTATTTGAGAAGTCAGTTCTCCTTCTGCCATTGTCAGTATTTTTTGTTTCAATTACACAATTAAGAAAAGTATTATCACGGATTTTTTCTTGATTGTCGACAATGCCTTTTACTCCAATAATATGAGAGACAGGTTTAATAACTTATTTTGACATCCATGCAAGAATATTGTGGAGTTTTTCATTCCTTAAACGAAAACGACATCTTTGCTCAGAATGTCCTTTATTTCCGCAATAATAGCAGTTAAAAGAATTGTTCTTTACCGTTCTCGTATGAGTAGATTTAGAAGGAGCAAGATCCTTGTTTCCAGAATCATTACAAGCTGCAAAAGGTTTCTCGTATGAAGAATTATCATTAGCTTTAATAAAATTGATCTTACTAGTTTTTGGAGCGTCTATTCCTTTATATCCCAGACCACGTGTATCATGATGTTCTTTACATGCTCCAATCATAGAGGATAATGTTTTAGAGCTAGAATTGAATCTACTCAGACTCTCTTCCAGTGATTTCACTTTATCAAGAGCAGCAGCAAGGTCAGTCTCCAAGGATTTTTCTTTGGCGAGAAGACTTTTTCTTTGTCATTAAAACATTTTTGTTGAGAGTCATATCTTTCTTCAGATTCTGCAAGTTTTTCTTTCAACACAAAGAGAGTTCTCAGAAGAATATCACATTCGCATCTTTTCCAACGTACATTTTCTTCATGATCTTTAACAATAGATTGTAAGAGTTTGTATACACAATCATATCCCTTAAAGAGATTTCTCAATTTTCTGTTTTCTTGACAAAGAGGAGCCATGTATCTACTCAAGCAAGTTGTTGACTTCTTTTCTTACAAGTCACGGTCAAACAACTTGATAAACTGAGAGACTTCCTCATCAAGACTTTTTCCTTCTTCTGAATCACTGTCGTCCGAAAGATCATCCAACTGATCATCGAGAGATTTCTCCCAGTTAAATACAGATTCAGACAACGGACTAGAGGCAAAGTTTTTTTTATGAGCTTCAGGACTTTGAAACTCACAAGGGTGACTCTGAACTAATGTTGCGTTATCGGAGATATTCTCATTATCCATAGAGTCAGATCACTACAAACACAGACTTTTAAGGTATTTAAATATGTTTGCCTTCTCTGATACCAATTGAAAAAACGGGAGTACAACAACCACACCCAATATTTCGATTAGCAATCTGTATGGACTAACTCCAATATACTTTCAAGAGAATCAACTAGAGTCAATCTTAATAAATTATATCAAAGAGTTCTAATATCTCTATTTCACAATGTAATCATCAAATGGAACAGATAGAAATCCGTGAGCCTGATTATTATGTGAAATAACTTGAACGGTACCAAAAACCAATGTTCAAGTGTCGATCAATGTAAATCAACAACCAAAGGTTGGATATTCTAATTGATTGATCTTAACGCACAACCTGTGATATTTCAATTATATAACAAAATATAATGCAGAAAAGAAATAACACAGACACCAGAATTTTGTTACCGAGGAAACCGCAAATGCAGAAAAACCCCGGGACTTAGTCCAGATTGAACACACACTGTATTAAGCCGCTACAAACACTAGCCTACTACAAACTAACTTCGGTCTGGACTATAGTTGAACCCCAATCAATCTCACACTGATCCAAGGTACGATTGCGCTCCTTACGTCTCTGATCCCAGCAGGATACTACACACTTGATTCCCTTAGTTGATCTCACCCAAAACTAATATTTGCTACGACCCAAAGTCGAAGACTTTAATAAACAAATCTGTATCACATAGAAAAGTCTACGATAATAGATAAATCTGTATCACACAGAAATACCTACAATTTTTGTTCCATCTTTTGATAAATCAAGGTGAACAGGAACCAGTTGATAACCCGGACTTATATTCCCAAAGAACATCCTAGTGTTATCAATCACCTCACAATAATCTTACTCGACACGACGAAAGAAGATATTGTGGAATCACAAACGATGAGACGAAGATGTTTGTGACTACTTTTATATCTTGCTTATCGGAGATAACAATCTCAAGCCAATCGTTACGATTGTACTCAATATGGTAGAATCAACAAGATCAGATCACACAACTACAAGAAAGTAGTACCGGTCTGGATTCACAATCCCAATGAAGTCTTCAAGTCGTTAACCTACAGGGTCTCGAGAAGAAACCTAAGGTTAAAGGAGAATCTACTCTAGCTTATACAACTAGTATCACACAGGAGGTGTGGGGATTAGGCTTCCCAGTTGCTAGAGTTCTCCCTTATATAGTCTTTCAAATTAGGTTTTGCAATCAATGTTAGCTTAGTAACAAAGCATTCAATATTCACCGTTAGATGAAAACCTGATTAGATTCAAGCTAATATCTTTCAACCGTTGGATGAAAAACCTAGCTTGTTACACACAAATTAAATGCACGATTTTAGGTTTGTGTAACCGTACCCAAACATGTACATTTATTGGTTCAACTATAGTTAACCAAATGGTTAGCCATATGAGCACTTTCATATCAACCATATTCTTCTTCACCATAAATAGTTCAAATGACTCAAATGAACTAGTTAGAGAGTTGTTCAATTGTATAAATCTTATATAACTATGCAAGACACAATCGAAGCAAAAACGATTTGATTCACTCGAATCGATTCATGAACTTTATAGACACGGTTTGAAAATTGCATTCCTTAGTTAATATAAATATAAGTTCAAAAATAATTGTCTTTAGATATAACCAACTAAAGTACGCGGACTTAGTTCGCGGGCTTAAGTTCCCGGAAGGAGTTCACAAACTCCAGCAGATATTCTCGGGATGAGAACCTCCGCCAGTTTGCGGACTAGGTTCGCGGACTGATTTCACAGCTCTTGTTACGGTTTTCCTGATCAACAAAGTACGCATACTTTGGTTCAAGAATAAGGAATTATACATATTTGTGTTGCCACACAATGCTTATATCCAACATTGATTATATAATCTAAACTCTCATTTCAATCATTGAAACATTCTTAGAGGACGTTAAATAGTTGTTCTTCACAAACCATTTTTCGTCAAAGTCATTTTCAAAGTTATTGAAACATAACATGACTTTCGTCACTAGGTAAAGATGAACTTGGCCAACACATATTTCGAGAAATAGATAAGCGAGATAAACTCGGCTCGAAATAGCAAATGTGTATAATCAAAGTATATATAGCAAAACGACTTTTGTCTCAAGATAGGAGATAGAGTAGATATACTTTTGAGTGATAGATAAGTTCAAGGATCCACATACCTTTTAGTCGATGAAGTTCCACCAGTTCCTTGAGTAGTTCTTCGTCTTGTATGATGATCGCCATGGAGTTCTTGAGCTCAACTACACTTTCTATCCTAGTCCTAGACTTAGCTATAGTAGATTAGAAATCAAGACTTATAGTTTTGATCACTAACATTGAAAAACATGCTTGAGATAGCAACACATGCGAGTTAGACCGAGCAGTGCTCTAACACAAAAGATATGCAATGAATAACAATACCAATAATGCCTGGCGATTTCTCTTTCGATTCACAAAACAAGTTCATGAATTTACTTCCTTAAAACAAATGTAAAACATTGTTCCCTAGGATGAAATCTTCAACTTATACCCATACATAATCACAATAGCATTCAAACGATTATGTCGATGTCTTATATACAAAGTTTAATGGTTAAGCAATAAACCTCGTATTGTATTCCTTAATACCATGTCTAACTAGAGTATAATCATTCATGCTTCGCAGTTTTGTTTTCAATATGCACGACTTGAAAGATACATTAGGGAATGAAACAGTTCAAGTCAAATATCACTAACCTCAAGTGGAAGGATGATATTGTCATTGTAGATCCTTACTTCTTCACTTGTTCAAGTCTTCGCAATACTTGTAATGTCTCATATCCTAATACTTTCAAGATAACCTATACGAAGTTGAATCTAGTACATAATCAAGCGACTCTTAAAATGAGTTTTGGCTCACTAAAATATGACAACCAAACTTGACATACCAACGCTTGGTGGGTTAAACCGAGCTCTGCTCTAACACGTTGTTGTGTCCAGGTAATATCACCTCTGGCACTAGCGCTTTGATTGCACCGCTATTTAGTCGTTGTACTTTATTAGACAATAAGGAAGATGTTGTCATTCAATCACCGGTGCAAAGTCAGTCAAATATACCAGCATCTCCAAATGAATCTGCACCACATCACTCTCCACAACAGCTGCTTCACTTACCAGATGTCAGTCCAGCCAACTCAGCATCAGCTGCTACCTCAGATATTCAACATCCAAATCAGTCTGATGTTCCTGCAATCCAAAGTGACACTGTGACTCATTCGATGGTGACAAGGGACAAATCTGTCATCACAAAACCCATTCAAAAGTTGTGTTTAACTGCATCTTAACACCCACTTTCTGATGAAGATTTCATGGAACCCACTTGTTACACTACAACTTCCAAGAATCCAAAGTGGAGGGAAGCTATGGACGTTCAAATAAATGCTCTAATTCGCAATGGTACGTACTCTCTAGTTAAATATGAGAATGGCATGAATGTGGTTGGCTCCAGATGGGTATATCGAGTTAAGCAGAATCTTGATGGCAGTATTGAAAGGTAGAAAGCGCGTTGGAGGCAAAGGGCTTCAATCAACAAGAGGGTATAGATTATGGTGAGACCTTTAGTACTGTTATAAAACCCTACACGATACCGCTTGTGTTGTCAATTGCATTAATGAATCAGTGGAAACTTAAACAACTTGATGTGGAGAATTCCTTTTTGCATGGTCAGTTGGAAGAGGACGTGTATATGCAACATCCAGCTGGTTACGTTGATCCTAATTACCCTAATCATGTATGCAAATTTCATAAGCCACCGTATGGACTTAAACAGGCGTCGCAGTCCTGATTTCGAAAGCTAAGTAGCTACTTGCATAAGCTAGGATTCAAGGGTTCAATTGCGGATAGTTCTCAGGCTGGTGCAAAAACTTATTGCAGATCAGATGCAAAAACTTATTGCAGATCTTGGAGCTTCTTTTGCTTTGAAAGATATGGGAGATTTGTCTTTCTTCTTGGGTGTCGAAGTTCTCAGGCATGGAAATGAGCTGGTACTCACTCAGAGAAAGTATGTTACGGATCTCTTAAAGTGCACCAAGATGGATGGTGTAAAACCTGTTTTCACTCTGTTATCTCCTAATGTGAAGATACACAAACATGGTACTGAAAAAGTCAAAGATGCTACTTTGTATCGTAGTGTGGTTGGTGCACTGCAATACTTACATCTCACAAGGCCGGATATTTCAGTTGATGTAAATAAGGTGTGTCAGTACATGCATGACCTATATGTTGAGCACCTGCACACAATCAACTTGATTCTTTGTCTTCAAATCTTCTTTGATCTTCAATAAACACCTGCACATAATCAACTTGAATCTCTGGTGATCAATCACACACAGAACGGAGTGTGTTAACAAAGGGTTATCACAAGACGTCTTTAGAACTACAAACATTCTAAAGATCCCCGTCGAAACTTCGATCTAGTTTGAGTGAATCTTATATCAAAAGAGAAGATTCTCAAGCATAAACAAACTAGGTGCAATCAAAGTTCAACAAACGTTAGTCAATCAAATCAATCGAAAACTAATAATAAACTGCAATTATCTAGTTTGCCACCAACAGTACTAATAGAGCTTCTCAATCCCAAAAAAGACTTTAAAACGAGAGGTCGTAAGAGATTTCGCCTAATTAGGTTACTTTCCTCTCCGAATAGACGGCATCACCAGTAACAACACAACAAGGTAGTTTTGCTGGCTCTGAGGATTAGTTTGCTCGAAATGCAAACTTCAATATTTATAGACCAAGGAAGTTTTAACACCAGGGAATTTCCAAAACCGAATTCTCAAAGACATGCAATAAATCCAAAATCGGTTTTCATAATTCCTGGAAATGCTCTGTCCAATTAATGACCGAAATCTCTATAGAAAATCTCCAACTAGTAAATGCACATTACTAATTTTGATTTTCTAAAGATATGCATTTTAATTGCTGGAAATTAAAAGCATATAAAACTAAAAACCTTAATTAAAAGATTCTCAATTTATTTCGATCCGGGATTTTTCCTTTAGATATTAAGGAATAACTTGGAACAATAAAAGGTAAGAATTACCGCACGTGTTCAAAGTATGTCGACATCTTTACTTTGTAAATCCTTTTTCATATTTACAATCTTTGAATCGATTTGCCAAACTTCCAAACAAGTTTAGAATTGGTTCATCTGACTTCCAAGAACTATGTGATTGATTATCCTATCAAATCACAAATCATGGGTTTCACGGTTCTACCAAAACAAGTTTCGGTTCTACCTCCATGTGGGTACTAGAATTAGTCACGCTAGTTACCAAAACTTGGTTGACTAGGTACTAGGATCGGTTCCCACATATATATGGTATCTAACTTGTATTTGTTACACATGTTCATAGGATCGGTTCCCAATAACCAAAAACGTGTTGCACATGTTCATTGGATTGATTCCAAATAACTAAAAACTTGTTTCACCTCTTACAAGGATCGATTCCCTTTTTGTGATCGTTTGTACCTCTTACTAGGATCGTTCCCCCAATGTCTAGAGTTGGTCATACCAATTACAACAAATCGATCATGCCATCTCAGGTGATTACTTAAGATCGATTTCATTAATAAAAGTCATACCAATACAAAAGTCAGGCCTTGTGAATAGTTTTACCAAGATACATAAACAAGTTATGAGCGGTTATAGTAAACACTCATATTGGTATTTGCAATGAATAACAATACCAATAAGCCTAACGATTTCCCTTTCGATTCATAAAACAAGTTTATGAATTGTACTTCCTTTAAACAAATGTAAAACATTGTTTCCAAGGACGAAATCTTCACCCATACCCATACATAATCACAATAGCATTCATACGATTATGTTGATGTCTTATATACGAAGTTCAAAAGATAAGCGTTATACTTCGTATTGTATTCCTTAATACTACGTCTAACTAGAGTATAATCATTCACAGCTTCGCAGTTATGTTTTCAATATGCACGATTTGAAAGATACGTTAGGGAATGAAACAATTCAAGTCAAATATTACTAACCTCAAGTGGAAGGATGATGTCGTCGTTGTAGCTCCTTAGTTCTTCACATTCTTCAAGTCTTCACGTAATACTTGTAATGTCTCGTATCCTAATACTTTCAAGCTAACCTATACGAAGTTGACTCTAGTAAATAATCACGCGACTCTTTAAATGAGTTTTGGTTCACTAAAATATGACAACCAAACTTGACATACCAATGCTTGGTGAGTTCAACCGAGCTATGCTCTAACAGCTAACTTTTAGTCTGTTAATATTGTTGGTTCTCCTGCTTATAAGCTTATGGCCAAGCTTTTAAAAACTAACAAAGGTCTTAGAGACTGGAACGAATCCTCTTTTAGTAATATTCAAACCAATATAAAAACTACCATAAAGGAACTTGTTGACATCCAAACTTCTAATCCTACTGATTCTAAATTTGTCTCTAGACTTAGAGCCAGATTAGAATACTTGTATAATTTAGAGGAATTATACTAGAAGGATAATTCTAGAGAAGTCTAGCTCATGGAAGGGGACATAAATTCCCCTTATTTCCATAGAGTATCTCATTTTAGAAGAAAGAGAAATGCTATTAGCTGGATTAAAAATTCTACTGGTACTATCTTAACTGATAGAGATAGCATAGGAAAGTCTTATGTTGAGTATTTTAAATCTCTATATTCCTATCACCCTCAACAGTATCAGGATGAGATCCTTCAAGACTCCCTTTGAAGTTTTCTGTTAATGACAATAATCAGATAAACTTACCTCTTACTACTGAGGAAATTAAAAATGATGTCTTTCAAATGGGAGGTAAAAAATCTCCAAGACCTGATGGTTTTACAAGACTTTTTTACTAGAAACACTGGGATATTTTCGGGAAAACTTTGGTTAATATGACACAGACTTGCTTCCGCATTGGGCATATTGCAAAAGTTTTTAACCATACTAATATTGTCCTTATCCGAAAAGTCTCCTTAGATGAGTTGGTGTCTCAATATAGTCCTATAGGTCCTTGTAACTTCATTTATAAAATTTTGTCCAAAAACTTGGCTAACAGGATTAAACCTATCATGGATAACTTAACTTCTCAAAACTAGAATGCTTTCGTTCCTAAAAGGAGTATCTCTGGTAATATTCTTTTAGCTAATGAAGTTATCTATGTTGTTAACCATCATAAAGGTAAAGATGGCATTGCTCATATTAAACTTGATATGTCTAAATCTTATGATAAATTGGAACGGTCTTTTCTTGAAAAAGTTTTAAAAAAGTTAGGCTTATCCGATCATTGGATAAATCTTATTAATCAATGCCTCTCTACTGTTTCGTACACTATCTTGTTAAATGGTAGTCCTAGTGGCTTAATTAAACCTGAAAGAGGCCCGAGAAAAGGTTATCCATTGTCTCCTTACCTCTATATTATTTTCCTCTGAAGCTTTATCTGCTTATATTGACTCCCTCACTAGAAAATTCATGGTGGAGGGTATAAAAGTCTGTAAGAATGCCCCTTGCATGACCCACTCCATGTTTGCTGATGATTCTCTCTTGTTTTCTAAAGTTACTGTCAAGGATTTTCAAACCAATCTGGAATTCTATTTAGTAGGAAATTGTCTGATCCTTTCATGGATCATCTATCTAATATTCTCGATATCCATAATAGGGGCCTAGGTAAGAAATACCTTGGTGCCCCTATATATTTTCATGCATCTAAAATTCAAACCCATATGGGTATTTTGCACGCCGTAGATGCTAGAATTTCTACCTGATTTCATAAACTCCTGTCTCATGCTGCTAGAACTATTTTAGTCAAACATGTTGGTCAAGATATCCCATTGTACCAAATGGGTGCTTTTCTCATTCCTAAATTTCTCTGTAAGAAAATAGATTCCCATCTGTGTAAATTCTGTGCGGGGGGGGGGGGGGGGGGGGG